>NC_079417.1:9316510-9374010 GCF_026213295.1 Gadus chalcogrammus
TCTCGCACACACTCTCTCTCTCCCCTTCTCTCTCTCACCCCCTCTCCGTCTCGCTTCACTCTCTCTCTCCCACTTGCTCTCTCTCTCCCCCCCTCTCTCTCTCCCTACTCTCCCCCTCTACGTCTTGCTTGGCTCGCCCTCTTTCTCTCTCTATCTCTCTCTCCCCCCCCCTCTCCGCTTCTCTCTCTCTCTCTCTCTCTCTCCCTCTCCTCTCTCTCCCCCCCCCTTTCTCTCCCCCTCTCTCTCTCCCTTCCCCCCTCACTCTCCCCCGCTCCTCTCTTTCTCCCCCCCCTCTCTCTCCCTTTCTCCCCCTCTCTCTCTCCCTCCTCTCTCTCATGTGCCCCGCGTGACCATTTATCTCTGAGCTCTGCTCACACATCACTCTCCCCCGGCCACGCGGGGCCCCTTTATTAAATGGCAACCTTTTATTTACAGGCGTGCATTGGTCTCCCACAGTGCTCCGTGCATCACGGCATGTATAATCTGCCTTTCAGATCAAATGGCGCCTTCGCCCTTTTAATAAGAGTATAGCGTGCACGACGGATACGCCGCCGCTCCTCCCTCCCCCAGGGGCCTTCCCTTCAAGAGTCTTCAAGTAATTACACACGTGCTCTGATTAGGACACTCCTGCAAAAAAAGATTAGCCTGGTGGTTGCCTGGTTGCGTTCCTGTCTTTGATTTAGTAGTTGTAGTTGTAGCATGTTGGGAATTTGTCAAGATGAAGCGGGGGGTCTTCAGGGAGACCAGTCGGAGAAGTTCAACCCTGGGACACATCTTATGCGGGCAGCCCGTTCTTTTAAGACACATCCTATTGACACAATGACGTATTCATGACCAAACACTAATCCACTCTTCAGGAGACTGTATCACATTGAAACCGAACGTGAATGAGTGCGTTGATGGTTGTTCTCATCCAATCTGGACAATCTTGCCTCATCCTTCCTCCAAACATAGTCTGTCTATTATCTGCCTGTAACTGTATTAGCCAAACTATGGCTAATCCATTATCAGCTTCATCAGCTTCTTCATTGCATTTCTTTCTCTGTGTTTGTAGGCTGGAGTTTCAGCATGGGCTCAGCCTACCAGTTCCACAGTTGGAGGGTGTTTGTGGTGGTGTGTGCCCTGCCCTGCGTCTGTGCCGTGGTGGCCCTCACCTTTATGCCTGAGAGCCCCAGGTTCTATCTAGAGGTATGTATCCTCCTCCTCCTCCTCCTCCTCCTCCTCCTCCTCCTCCTCCTCCTCCTCCTCATCCTCCTCCTCAGCATCCTACTCCTCCTCCTCACTTCCGCCTCATCATCCCCATCCTCCTCCTCCCCGCATCACCATCCTCTTCCTCCTCCTCCTCCTCCTCCTCCTCATCATCCTAACCGCGTCATATAAGCTGTATTTTCTATCACATAAAATAACTTTTTTGGGATTCCTCCACTGCACATATACTGACCTCGACAGTATGAGTCAGCTTAAGCCTGGAGACTTTGGCAACACAGCATTCCATGCTTCCTTCTACTACCCATCAGTAGCAGCAGCAGGATGTGCACGCAGGCTTGCTGTGGTACACTAATCACACTTTGATGTGAAATGACTCATCTCTGTCGTGACTCAAGTGACACAATTGCTGTCAGGAATGAAGGGGGTGTCTTGTTGTATAAAATGTGTCGGTGTGTGTGTGTGTGTATATGTGTGTGTGTTTGAGTGTAAATTTGTGTGCGCGTGTGTATAGTTGTGTGTGTGTGTGTGTGCGTGCGTTGGCACATCTCTGTTGTGACTCAAGTGACACAACTGCTGTCAGGAAAGAAGGGGGTGTCTCGTAAGTAATGTGTGTGTGTGTCTGTCTGTGTCTCTGCGTGTGTTTATTTATGTGTATGTGTGCGCGCGTTTGTGTATTTGTAAAGGTGTGTGGTAGCGTGGGTGCGTGCCATGTGTGTGCACTTATATATACACATATGTGTGTGTGTGTGTGTGTGTATATGTGTGTGGCTCTCGCTCTGATCCCATTAATTCCCCCTCGGCTTCCCTTCCCCGCTTCCTCTGTGCCTTCTGTCAGGTGGGGAAGCATGACGAGGCCTGGATGATCCTCAAGCAGATCCACGACACCAACATGCGGGCGCGGGGGCTGCCGGAGAAAGTCTTCACCGTGAGTTAACTCCTTCCCTCCTTCTCTCCTTCCTTCCTTCTCCTTCCTGCTGTGCCAGCTCCTGCCTGGGCTGGCGTTCTGCCACACACTTAGGAGAGCAAAGAGGCTTATTTTCCCCTCTCCCGCTACGACAGGGTTTTTTTCCTTAAAAAGAAAAGCTTTCTCCGGGATCATATCTGAATCGTGAAGGGTCTAGAAGCTGTTTGGTGTCATTTAGACTTATTTGCTGGCTGAGGTGCGCTTTGGCAAAGCCTCTTAGTCTCCCCATGGTGTCGCTGCTTGGTGTGAGGATTTTGCATGGTAAAAACACACCTTTCACACGCATGTCTTTTGCAAGAGCTGTTGGTCTTGCTATCCCAAATGCATTCAGTATTACAAAAAAATGATCGGTGGAACAAATATTAATGTCATCCATCCATGAAACCTTTTGAAATATTTTGATACAACATAACCTAAAGTGAGGCAGAATAAAACACTGCTGTTCTTCTGTGTTTTATATCATTCAGGTGAACAGAATAAAGATCCCCAAGCAACTGGATGAACTGGTGGAAATGGAATCGGAATCTGGCAACCCGGTCTCCAAAGCATTCTTCAGAATCAAAGCGGAGATATATGGGGTAATGCTCCTTAATGCCACTGTGTAATACTACATGTATTTCCCCATCTGCTGTATATACAATAATAAATGCATTTTCCTTACAGATCTATGTGAATCTGAAAAAGTGTTTCAACTACCCCATGCGGGACAATATGATTCGCCTTGCCATCGTGTGGTTTACGTTGTCGTTTGGGTGAGCGATGACGATATATGTTTCAGTATGATTGGTACATTCTTTTTGTTTAGGGGTTGAGGATTTTCTGATGAACCAGCTTCTCCTGTACAACCCTTTGTGCATAGAGAACTCTCACTTCTTTGTGGTGGGAGAAAGCACAATGCAGCCAGACGTGCGACCTCATTTCTTTCCTGTCAGCCTGATCCCTCTGCTGTGTAGAAGTAGAAGTCGGTCCCTGAAATCAATCACGGGGCCTCTCAATCAATACTGACCCAGCGGTGTCTCAGCAAGAACCAGGAATGGAAATGAAACGCCAGCAGAGATAGACACAGAAACTTAAACAGGCCCCCTTTTGCTCCTTCTTAAGAACCACCTTATCTTTCCAGTCCGTTATCAAAAAACACGTTATGCTCTCAGCAATAACTAGTATAAAAATGACGGGAAATGATGGCTGAGGGGATTTCCACTGGCAACCTTGAATATTGGTTGTACTTTGACGGATTAGCTTGCTGATGCTACCGATGCCCCCTCCCCCTCCCCTTTGGCTACCTAGGTACTATGGGCTGTCAGTGTGGTTCCCTGATGTCATCAAGCACCTCCAGGCGGATGATTACGCCTCCAAGGTGAAGAGCCACAGCAACGAACGCATTGAGGACATTACCTTCAACTTCACCCTGGAGAACCAGATTCACACCAACAGCGTCTTCGTCAACGACAGGTACGGCCGAGTGCGCCCACTGCTGCCGCTATGACCTACTGATGGACGGCCTCTGGGCCGACCGGTGGGGGTTTTAAATGTCACGTATTGAATACTATGTCAGGTCGATGATAGCTCAACTGATTGACGACTAATTGTGGGAGACGTCTGTTAGTCATTGCAATTGTGCAAGACATTGGAATATGAATTCTCGATTTGAAATTAGCTACTAAAGCATGGTCGCTTCATCTCGGTTTATAATTTAATATATTGTAATATCACGTTGTTCACAATGTTCCAGATTCATCGGCATGAAGTTGAGGTCGGTCACCTTTGTGGACTCCACCTTCCGCTCCTGCTACTTCGAAGATGTCACATCGGTGGGCTCCATCTTCCGCAACTGCACCATTATCGGATCTCAATTCTTCAATACAGGTTAGACCAAGCAGGCGTGCATGTTCTGTAACCATCGGTATCAACGATGGACGATACTGCATGAGTACAGACTGAACGACGGGGTACAACCCCCGCGATAGCCTCCTTCAGTCCCCTTCACCTTTGTGTTTTGTGGCTAGATATAGACGATTCCTTCCTCTGTTCCCCTTAACTTTTGTCCGATGTGTTTTATAGCTAGACATCCCAAAAGGTTTTTCAGTCCCCTTTGCCTTCGTCCGATGTTTTTAGTGGCTAGACATCGACGATAGCTTCATCCAGTCACCGTCGTCTTTGTCCGATGTTTTTAGTGACTAGACGTCGACGATAGCTTCCTCCGTTACCTTCCCCTTTGTCTAATGTGTTTTGTAGTTACTTCATCCGGTCTCCCTATCTTTGTCCGATGTGTGGCTAGACATCGCGATGGCTTCCCCGGTCACCATAAGCTTTGTCCGATGTTTTTAGTGGCTAGATATCGCCGATAGCTTCCTTCGGTCACCCCATCTTTGCCCGATGGTTTTTGTGGCTAGACGTCGACTTATGCCTCCTCCGGTCACCTTATCGTTTGTCCGATGTGTTTTGCAACTAGACATCGATGACTCCAAGTTGATCGATGGCACCGAGGTGATCAACAGCACTTTCGTGCACAACAAGACGGGCTGCCAGATGACGTTTGATGATGACTACAGCGCCTACTGGGTCTACTTCATCAACTTCCTGGGGACCCTGGCTGTACTGCCGGGAAACATCGTGTCTGCTCTCCTCATGGACAAGATCGGCCGCTTATCCATGCTGGGTAGGTAGAAAAACGGTGTGTTTGTGTGTGTGTGTGTGTGTGTGTGTGTGTGTGTGTATGTGTGCGTGTGTGTGTTTGTGTGTGCGTGTACGTGTGTCTGTTTGTTTATCTATTGCCTTTGTGTGCGAGGCTCTGTCCGGGAGATGATGGGGTAGGTAGGTCATCGGCTGCTCTGTAGTAATTTGTTTTAACATTGACTGTGGACATCGAAATGATTTATGCTACGAGAGTAGCATTCATCATGGCGTATGAGAGGGCAATTTTGATCAGGGTCCACCCCCCCTTCTCTTGACCATTATTCAAGGGGATGTCACATACACTAGCGCTCTCTCTCTCCTTCTTCCTCACATAAAGCTCCCCATTCATCAGCTTGTCTCCCTCTCGTTCTACCGCTGCGTATGTGTCTGTATTTGTATTGGTATTGGTTTTGTGTCCAGGTGGCTCCATGGTTCTGTCGGGCATCAGCTGTTTCTTCCTGTGGTTTGGCACCAGCGAGTCCATGATGATATTCATGCTGTGCCTGTACAACGGCCTGAGCATCTCAGCGTGGAACTCCCTGGACGTGGTCACCACAGAATCCTTCCCCACAAGCAGGAGGTGAGTGCGCCACCACCAGGCCGTGTTTGGTACCACGCTCCAAACTTCACTTACTATGCATGCTATTATGCTACAAGTCATTCCATTTGAGTAGCCTACCTCTGCACACGCAGAGACATAAATAACCAAGAATTTATTTATTAATAATTAAAAAAAAAAAAATATATATATATATTTGAGTAAATGTAGGAATGACTGTGGTGTCCAAACATACCTTTATCCCCCTCCCTCCAGGGGGACAGGGTTTGGCTTCTGCAACGCCCTGTGTAAGCTGGCGGCCGTGATGGGGAACCTGATATTCGGCTCCCTGGTGGGCATCACCAAGGCCATCCCCATCCTCATGGCCTCGTCCGTCCTGGTGGGCGGCGGCCTGGTGGCCCTCCGGCTCCCAGACACCCGGGCAAATGTACTCATGTAACCCCCCCCCCCCCCCCCACCTTCCCATCCTCTTCCTCCCAATCCACCTCCTCCCCATCCTCCTCCTCCTCCTCCTCCTCCTCCTCCTCCTCCTCCTCCTCCTCCTCCCCATCATCCTCTTCCTCATAGGAGTGGTGCAAAGGGCTTGGTTCTTATGTGAACACGACCGAAGACAAGGCTCGCTCTCATTTGGTGTTTCGGACCATCTCTGACGGTCTAATGCTAATTAAGATGGTCATCTTTTTCTTGCTGTCGCTGAGGAACCTTATGATTCTTTGATGGTTCATGATTGTATTAATGATCATGGAAATTTGATTGTGCAAATACACAATTGGACTTGATTAGATGAGAGATGAGCAATTTTAAATTAATGCCTCCACATGTTAAGGATAAAAGACTACCATTCATCTTATTTTTAAACAGGGTGAACCCCATCTAGACCAATGATTCCAGACGAGATGTCTTGGATATAGGATGAGTGACAAAGTACATGGCTGGAGCTTGTAGGGTAACCTAATGAGATCACGAGATGTCTGATATTGATACAGTCCTATTAGGACAGGAGGACAGATGGGGAGGTGAGTCAAAACAAGCCGTAATGAGCAGTGCCAACCTGCTGTGGGGAAATGAGGATCAGAAGGGCCAGACACACTCACACATCTGTATGACAGCTGGCTCTAGCCCACAGAACTCACACAGGAACTGCCCCTAGACACACAAAAGGCTACGACGTACACAACAACACTCATCAAACTCAAACACATGTATACACATGCGCACACACACAAACACACACACACACACACACACACACACACACACACACACACACACACACACACACACACACACACACACACACACACACACACACACACACACACACACGCACACCAAACTTAAACAAACAAAAAGACACAGATACAGAGATAGCATATATTTGCGTGTTAAAAATAATAAAAAAAGTTGGTCAAATAATAAGTTTAAGCCAGTTTTCGCAATTCAAACACGAAATGTAGTCTGCAACTTTTAACCATTCTAATGAGTCTTTGGGTTGTAGATTATCTTTGCAGAACACAAAAGCCCTTTGCACTATACCCCTACCCCCTACCTAAGAATAAAAAGGCCATATGAAAATAACTATGTATTTGGTTGTATGATATGTTAAAATATCAACATGCTTGTTTTTTTGCTTCTATTTGAAAATGACTCTTTAATGTCTTCCCACGAAAAAAAGCAGTTTGAAAACATTTTTTTGTCCTGATGTTGGCTTGCACTCCCCGCGCGGTGGCATCGTCGCTCTCTGACCAGGGCTGTGCTTCATTGAAACATTTGGAATCAGCGCGGTGTGGGATCTTGCTCATGGCACTGGCTTTGATGTTGACATATCATGCTGATTCCTTTTTTCAAAATACTGAATAGCCTTTTTAAATGTGCCTCTCCATCTCTGGAGCACCCCCCCCCCTCTGAAGGTTAGATTGGATGGACAGAAAATGTACAGGATGTAAAATAAGAAAAAAATAATACCGTTCATATCAGAGTGTATACGGAGCAGACCTCAAATATATTGCTTATGGTGGCAAAATGATGCTCCGTCCATAACCAATGTTAACCATTGGAACCATTTGACCGAGCCATATCCAAATATCATACTATATAAAAAATATTATATGTGTGTGTGTACACAGAACACAAAAAGCCCAGGCAAACTGGCAGAGTTTAAAATATCCAAGCTACGAATGACTAGGTCATTGTGACGTTAGCCCCAGATGTGGGAGAATACCATTTTACAAACTGCCTTTTTTTTGGCTAAGATACCAATGGAGCGTAATATGATAAAATGGTGCAATATATTATGCATCAGCGCAGAATGCTGGCGCCAAACAGTATCCAGCTGCAACAGCTGAATAACTGTCTAAAAGGTAACAGTGTCACATTTCCATAGTCAGCCAGGTAAAATGTTTGTGTAGTTGTAGTTTAAGATTTTAAAACTGATATCATACTGTCATATCAATCAAAAACATAGTTCACATGCCATCAACTGTTACATTTGGCCAAAATGTTTCCTAAATGTTGAATGAAATTAGCTCCATAAACATTTCCATCCAATCTCCAGGAAAAAGTAAACTAGCGTCCTTAAATCCCATTTTGTTTGTGCCTGTAGTTTGTATTTGCTGTTGCTATTGGCCTGTGTTTCCCTGGTTCAATTTTTGTGTAGTATCTGTGATCGTAGCTTTGAGGTAGTCTAGCTTTCTCCTTGTACTACCATGGGCTTTTTTTTCCAAGGCTGTCTAAGGAAAAACACAGCAAGGATGTGTGTGATTTCATGGACTCCATTTGGATTAACCACCTGTGTGTCGGTGAGCTGCTAATGTGTAACAGATATTTTTAGACGATATGTTTTTTAACAAAAAAAAAAGAATATATATAGGATTTGTATTGTCAGCAACAGCAGTTGCACTGATATTAACCAGTGTCAAAACAAAGCTACTGGTCTGTGCAGCCCTGTCCATACTATTCCATCAGAAGATTGCAGAATAACATGAGAACTGCATCTATATTTTTCCAAGTGTGTTAAAAGCTTGACATTTAACTTGTGAATCTGTTGTATTTAAATTATTTATTTATGTATGTATTTATTCATTTAAATATTTATTTATTTCAGGGTGGCATGTTATTAATTGGGTTTCTGGTTTTGCTGTTATGCAGCGAAATTGTATGTGCATTTGTGTGCGTGCGTGCGTGTGTGTGCGTGCCTGTATGTGTATGTGTGTATGTCTTTGTGTCTGTTTGTAAATCTGTTTGTGTATGTGTGGATGAACGAGTGTTCATATACTATGTATGAGTGTGTCCTTGTTTTTGACCACGTTTGTGTGCAAGGTGTGACTGTGTTTGTGTTGACAGTGTAAATATTGTACATATCAAAGCTGATATAGGTGGAGTTCTGCATTCAGTGTGTGTGTGTGTGTCCCTCAATACAATACAATCATGCGGTGTCATGCTTGGCCCAAGCAAGTGTTCTGTAATACTGTGTCAATTGTTGTACATCTCTGTGTGTCCATGTCTCCGAGCTTCATTCTTCTAAACAACTATGTGTGTACAAATTTGCATGGATGTAGAAAGAAACGTCTTTCTTTTCTGCTTAACCTTGTGTTTCGTATTGTAAATTCGCCAGGCAGACGATAAAGGCATAATATGCTGATTGATGTTGTAAGAGGAAGGAAATGTGAATGTATCACACTTGTAAGTTATTTTCCCCATTTTATGCAAGTCAACAAAGACGTGTGACAAGGGAGTTTGTGAAGTTGTTGTGAAAGAAAATAAATGGGAGAGAAGTTGCTGAAGGCCTGGACCCGTTTCAAGGTTCCGAAGGGTGGAAAAAAGAAACGATTATTTTCCATGTGTTGCTATGTGAATACAATTATAAATGGGAAAGCAAGCAGAGATTACAGATGACTACTTGGTATTAAATAAAATTCCAAACTGTTCACAAGCAGTTCATGTGATTTGATTTGCACATTTTACAGCTATTGGAAATCATGCTGTATATGTTTAACGCATTTATTAACATGTACAAATATTTTCATGTTTAATCTAAGATGACTCAATTATTACAAGGAAATGCATTCATTATTTATTATTTTTACTAAAACATTGTATTGCAACATGTAATGCAATGTTGCAACAAATTGATGCTGCCATCTAGCGACTGATATCGGAAATTAATCAAATGGCTAATTTTGAATCAATATCATATTAATTTCATTATAAGCATTGTAATAGGAAAAAAAAACATCGAAAACCTAGAATTAAATATTTGTTTATATATATTGTATTATAGAGGATGTTACAAATTAATTTACAACCTACATATTTGCTAAACCCAAGCAGGCTGCAGGATAAGCAGATATCTATCGCCACTAGATGGAGCCAACGCTGAATAGTTTTGCCCCGTCAATCATTTTATTGGAGGGCGCAGTGGTGGGAGCGGAGAAAGGTAGTAGTAAAGGCGTTCATTCAGCAGGGGTAAACACTGGGCGCTATGGAGATATATTTCAGCAAACTTGCACATTCATCCAACTTTTGACACCTCTTTGACTTTTGAGTGGGGGTCCGAGCAGCAGCCTACAACTCCCCGGCTGACCCTGAGCTTTACGGTACTCACCAGCGCCACTCGCTCTGCACTCAGTCGGTATTTGAAGTTTGGTGGAGGAAACGAGGCAGGATGTACCATGAAGAACCCGCCAGCGTACAAAAACCGCGTTATGGAAGTAAGTGTCGAAGTTTCTTTTTCGTGTAAATTGTGGGATAACGTAAACTATTTGAACCTCCTAAACGGCAAGTAGAACTGAAGCTGATGTTAAACTAACGTTAAATCCAAGACAAGAAGAATCGTGATCAGGAACAGGTGCTTCACCTGGTTGAATTTATATTTTGAATAAATTTGTCATTACAATGTTTTATAAACAACATGTCCTATATTCCCTGGTGACGGCAGACTTTATGCAATTCGGATATTGGTAGTCCATTTATATCTTTCTGCGGTTTGTGTCAAAGTGTGGTTCTGCAGTGTAGCCCAACACTAGAAAGCCCTGTTGTTTTTCATAGGTTAACTGGTTTCATAGGTCATTGGAATCTGTGTGTGTGTGTGTGTGTGTGTGTGTGTGTGTGTGTGTGTGTGTGTGTGTGTGTGTGTGTGTGTGTGTGTGTGTGTGTGTGTGTGTGTGTGTGTGTGTGTGTGTGTGTGTGTGTGTGTGTGTCAAACGTTTTTTTTCATAGGTTAACTATTAAACTGCAAAAACTTGTTGAGAAGTCGACAGCTATCCTGAACTAAAGGAAGTTACCACAAAAAACTGTCTTAAGCCTGCTGTTAAGTCAGCACTGAGTGACATTTGATTAGAGGGCAAAGTTCAACTTTGAGAGAGTTGAAATCAATCGTCACTCATCAATACTTCAACAGGCTACTCTATTAACCCATGTCAAGACAAAAAATACTTGCTTACTTAACACCATTTAGATCAGCTGACATGTGAAAAGGTATACTGTCAGGGAACAAAAAGTTGTTTGCCTAAAGTCTAAAAGGTTTGAAGAGAGTTTGGTCAGCTATCTCTCCCTTTACATTTGTCTTGTGATGTTTTGATAGTCTTTCAAACCTGATGAGTGTAGCCCTCTGTCATAGAGAACAATTGTCTCAAGTGTTATGCTAATATCTGATAGTCACAGTCAGTCACAGACTATGTCACACGCTAACCATGTTATGTGGATTTCCCCACGAATGGAAGACCTATAATCTCAGCCCTATTCTTGAGTTGTTTTCCTGGGGAAACCAAACGCAGATACAACAGCCCTCAGCCAAACTTGCATATGAGTCATTATCACAAGAGATTCTAAGTTGTACTCAGTGAACCTTCGACAAAGACTACACAATCATCCAACATTTAAGAATAGGCCTATAGGCAGCGCCCCTTTGCTGCAAGAGTGCACTTGGCCTCTTCCAGGAAGTGTGAGTCAGTGTGGGGGTCCACGCATGCAGGGGAGCCAATACTTCAGAACCGGGCATTCACACCCCCTCGTACTGGCCAGCTGTGTGTGTGTGTGTGTGTGTGTGTGTGTGTGTGTGTGTGTGTGTGTGTGTGTGTGTGTGTGTGTGTGTGTGTGTGTGTGTGTGTGTGTGTGTGTGTCCTCCTTGCATCTCCTTGTAATTTTATCTGCAGGTATGTGTTTATTGCAAAGTCGGGTCATCTCTTTGTCTGAGTAAATCACAGATAAACCTATACAGGCCTTTCCCCTGACTTGGAAGCATATACTCAACTGGACCACATTCACCGAAGCAGTGGTGCGTAATCCAGTCAGAGGGAACAGTGGTCTGTGACTCAGCACTCTGAGCTTCCAACTGCTCCTCCACTCTGCCAGAAGTAAAGGGATTTGATTGGATTGGAAGGCAGAGGGAGGGAGGCCGGGGGGGGGGGGGATGAGGCGTGGTGGAGGTGAGGTGAGGTGGAGCTCATTAACCTGCAGCTAAAGGTCAACGCTCAGCAGAAGTCAGGTGTAGCTCCTCATAGACCACACTGGGTCAAATAGGGTTTATTGGAGCATCAGATTTAATGCAGTCTCCGACTAATGTTTCGGTTTCTAACAGTCATAATGAGATTGCTTGTGAGCATTAAGTCGTTTTTTCGAAACCTGCTTGAATCTGGCCTGCATTTAACGTTACGCTCACAATTATATTTCTCAAATGTTATTGCGCAGGAATGTTTTGCGTTGATTGAATCTCACAGCCGTTAAGCTAAAGATAAAATGTCAATTTGCCTACCTTAGTTCGACTAAGTCACAAGAGCTTTGAATATCATGATAGTTTTGGGTTTTCTAACAGACAGGTGTCAGGTATCTTTCCCAGATGGGGTGGTGACAGACAGACCATAGCTAATTGGATGTGTGCTGCCCCTACCACCTTGAATCTTGTTTTTGGAGGCAATTCCTCATATAGGCCGGGTTACAGTTTTCCTCTGGAAAGCCTTTCATGTGAAGTTGGCTGGAATACCATCATCGTGGTGTGTATTGCCCTTATTTCAGATCCACAACCTAAATATATAGTTCTTATAAATCATATGATAAACTTCCCTCCTCTTTCCATGAGTCAGTTTTGCCCTTTTTAAAGTTGACATATTATACCACCAGGTGTGAGTGTGATAGCCGTTGCAAGAAATTGGAAATCTGCCTCTTCTGCCATCACAAGTGGGCGTGTCCACCTGGATGTGTGCTGGATAGATCAGTCTTACCAATTTACTCCCCAACACTCCCCAAAAACGGCTTGCAACGGCTACTCACACTCATACCTGTTGGTATAATAAGTCCGCTTTTAATAGATAGATCTCTACTTTACATATAAAAAGTACCTCACACTCTGCTCGCTTTTCGTAGCCATCCAGGATGACGAGAGGACGTCCGCGGAGGAGATGGACGAGCGCCGGCGACAGAACATCGCCTACGAGTACCTCTGTCACTTGGAGGAGGCCAAGCGGTGAGTCATAAGGAGACCAGCGCTGGCCAATGGCAGGGCCAGAGGGTAGGGCGGTGTGGACTCCCGGTGGAAGTCTCAAAGGCTACTGAAAGCACATGTGAGCTGCTGTCTTAATAGGTGATTCTGGTCGGAGATGGAAGAAAGCATTACAGTTAAAATTGCCCTTGTTGCCCTCTTGGTAACCTGAAAGAAAGAGTTGTATATTTAATGATTACTGCAGTGCAAGCACTATAGATTATTGTTTGCAGTATTTGATTTTAGTACAGAATATTGAGGTTCATCGAAATGCACAATCCTAGTTATAAAATGTCAACATTTAAAGGACAAAAGAGAAACGCCTGATGATATGATGTCAGACTTGATATAGGCCTAATTGTGAAACCTGTGATATCTGTCACAGTGCTCAGGGCTGAAACTGAACCACTTCCTGCCTTTTACCCAACGGCATCCAATTTAACAGGAAGCATGTTTTTCATTCGGTAAACGTGGGGTGGTTGTAGCCATTTTAAACTATTTGATGAGCTTTGATGTGATTATAATAAGTGTGACTAGGCATGACCACTGAATGCATCAGCATGGCCTGAGAGAAACTACCTTCCTACTACTGTACTAGTATTCCCTACCATATTTTGGGGCCATTACTACATGTGTGTGTCGGCTGACTGCTAAAAGGTCCACATAGCTTGGTCCCTATATAAATCTGTCTACATGAAAATGTTATGTTGCAGGTGGCTCAACTGCCGTTTTGATAAAGGCACGTCATTGGCTGTGTCCAGTGGCGCATGTGAAAGTCACATTGAGCTGGCTTCCTGATACAACTCATTGTTCATGCATTTGTTTGTTAACAAATCCTAACAAAATGGAAAATTTTCAAGATTTATAGCGAAAGAGTTCTGTCTTTGACTGAATTTAATCAGACACCATCAATTAATCAGCATGGGGCAACAGTGTTCTAAAGGTCTGTTGGTGACCCTTGTAGAAAGGACAACAATTTTTATATTTACAGCAACCATAGTTGTTTTTGACATTGACATTGGTCAAACCTGTTCTAAGACAGTAGTCTTGATGAGTAGTATATTTTTCAGTCTCAGCACTGCTGAGTGTCCCTCTTCTCTCTCCTTTGAGGGATGAAACCTCTATTCTAGGAAAGGTGTCAATCGGGATTAGGATTAGTGCTAATTTCTGCCGACTTTATGGATTAGGCTCGGCTCAACTGGCATCAAAAGCCAGTAGTACTGACTCACTCGCTCTGATTGTTATCACATAAGCATCCTCATTTGTGTCCATCATAGAACGGTAATTTCTAAGGGGTTTACCAAGTCCTCATGTGTGCCTTTCAAAATAAGTGTAAATGCATTATCATCTTAAAGAGACCCTTCCTACCTACCAGTTGCACAACTGCTTTATATGAAATCATGCAACCCCTGCTACAAATGAACATTTATTCGTTTCTTAGATACCAGGGGAAAAAAACCATTCACCATAATTTGCCTGACTTTTAATTTGGGATGATTAGCCGATGATCATTCAGAAGCATATGTTTGGGCTACATTCCCTTCAATCCTACCTTTGCTGAGTCCCACTTTGGCTAATGGCAAGCAAAACAAACCCTTTTACCCTTTGAAACCCCCTAAGAGGACGAGACCTGAGGTCTTCATCTTTTACATTTAGGGCATTCATCTTGGGGGTCTGCTCGCTACCTTTTTAGACGGATATGATCGCCGGTGCTAGGGTCCTGAGAGACGGCCTGTTTTGTTTAGCCCGGTCAGTTGCAGCAGAGACAATGACAGGAAAGCCTGTTTGGAGGAGGAGGGGGACACAAACATATGGAGACCAGGGGGAAAGTTCTGACTTGATTTCTCACTACATTGTTGTTACTACAGGAAGTCCTGCGTGTCCTGTCATCCAGACAGGACGTACTCATTCTCTAACCAACCTGCTATTTCACAGCCCCTTTCCTCCTGCTATTCCTGTTGATTTTTGAATAGATTAATAGATAATCTGATTTATATTGGTCCTGATTGATCCTACATCAATAGAGACTATGGAAACCACTATTTTAAGTTATTTGTTGTCTTGGTATTGGTAGGAACATTCCTCTCCTGGAACTCTGACTTTGCCCATCATAGTTTACACAGACACACAACAACACAAAGGCCATTGTCTATAGTTGGTCACAGTTTCAATTACAGGATATTTTGGGATCTCTTCTCTCTCTCCTCAGTTTCATGAAGCAAAATGTTATATCTTGGCTCATTTTGTTCTATCTGTCTGGCTACACCAATAGTATGATTTCCCCCCTTTTACCGGCCTCCCTGAGATCGAGTCACTTTCCAAGCCATTGGATTAATGTCGCCTCACGTAAGGGCTGAAGAATGCCGATTCTGGAGCAGGTGCTGACTCCAAAACGCACCCTGCCCCTCTCAGGATTCCCAGTCGACGGTGCCTTTGCTCTGTGTGAGATTATGTTTGTTTCTTAACTTAATCTTCAGGGCGTTCAGCCTGACTGCTCATTGTGCTTCAGTGAAACATATTTTTGTAGCGGTGTGTGTTTGCAACCTAGCTGTTATCGTTACTGGAAACTGGCGCATTTTCAAGGGCCTAACCACATGAACCTAAACGTAGTGGGATCTCTTACTTCAATATTGACTTTAGGAATTGGATTCCTTTTTTTTTTTATGTGTCAGTAAATGGCCACTGTGCTCCCCAAATAGTTAAATGCTACTGTGATTTAAGGGCCCATGTCGTTCTGTGTTGTGTTGGCTGCAATCACCCCCTACTTACTGCTTTAGCTGACAGCGGTGGTTCCGGTGATGTTGTTGTGCTTGTTAAGGGACATTCGCCACACACACTCCACTAGATATCTGTTGACAGCGCATGGTGCGATAGTGTTTTCTCCCAAAGTGCTGACACATGTTTGCAGACACTGATCTGAACGGCCCCTGCACGTCCTTAATGAGAAGTGTGTGTGTGTGTGTGTGTGTGTGTGTGTGTGTGTGTGTGTGTGTGTGTGTGTGTGTGTGTGTGTGTGTGTGTGTGTGTGTGTGTGTGTGTGTGTGTGTGTGTGGTGTGGCTTACTCGGGTAATGAACTCATGAGTGAGATGACACACTAACTTAACAGAGCTCAAGTCCCCCCTGTCCCTGGCTGGTGTCCACATTAACATGGAGATGGCTAGCAAATACCTTCTCAGACGAGTCTGGGGAGACTGTCACTGAGGCAACCTGGAAAATATGGTCTCACTTCCAGGCAGCAAGCTAATATCTAACAGATTCGCACACGGATGATGAGTCACTCAAACTCGCAAATCATTAACAGACGCTAAGAGTACAGGTTTTTTCTGTAATGCCACAGTGAATAACCCGACGGAGCCCACCATACTTATGTGATTTGGACTTTGACCGTGGCGTTATCATCTATTTTTTAATGTAGGTCATGTTGCTCAGTTAGTCTATTGTAAAAATTGCATTCCATTAGCACATCAGTGATGTGACTATGCTGATTTCCATGCTCTCCATCTCCCTGTCCGCAGTACTCTTATTTCTCGGCAATGACGGCACTTTGGTGTCCCTTCTCTCACCCCAGCGCACACATAGCAACATCCCTGACCTGCCATTCAATCATCAACCCGATTGTGATTTCAGCACACTGGGCCCTGCTCTTTGGCCTGCTCTTTGGGGCATTCACAAAGGCTTTAAAGAGTTTTACAGACTGGTCAAATATTACCAATCAAGTCTAAAAGCAGCTTGCAAAAGAACTGCAGGAAACAGTGCACATGGACAGACGATAACGGTGCCCCAATAACAATACCCATACTGGCCCTTGGGCCTCTTGGTTACTCCCAGCCACAGCATTTCCGTATGTTAACTTAATGAAAAATGAATGAATGAATGAATGAATGAATGAATGAATGAATGAATGAATGAATGAATGAATGAATGAATGTTGCATAGGCTGCTGCATAGGTTACATTCATGAGCTCTTGGTTACATTGATGAAAGTCTCTGGAAGTATTCTTAAATACAGCCATTAGCTTATTTAACAAGCACTCATGCTTTGGTAACCAGTTCTCTTGGATAACTTTAATGTTCATTTGCATGCATATCAGGAAACGAGGCATTCGATCGCTTTGCACCAAGGCATAGCTCTTCAGACATCCCATAATCCCTTGTTGAATGTCTAAACATTGATTTGTTAAGTGAAGCACGCTGAATAAAGAGCTACAAGATGCTGTCCAGTCGTCTACAGAGTCTACCGGAGGAAGGATTGAGGAATTGAGAAAGGAGTTCAGGGTAAGGTGGTATAGTATGTCCTAATAAGGTCATATACAAAGGTGAGGAGAGCAGGGTGTGTCCATCCAGTGTCAAACATCAGCCGAAGAACAGGATGTACCGTGTCCGTGTAGGGTCACATCTAGGTAACCCCGGGAGGGAAGGAATGTCGATTAGGTAATTACTCTGTAGACAAAGCTAATGAAGCAGTGCATTATTACCAAAAACAACTCTTCCTCATCCATGAGGTACATGACGCTTCTCCACTAATGTACTCGCATGCCATGGTCAAAGGCATGACAAAATAATCGTATTCCTCACTCTATACTTCACTTTGTATAATTGTACACAAGGGGCTTTCTGATCTGTTGGCTTTTTCCCTTTGAAGCAAGCGCTACGTCAGGTGAAGGAAAAACCAATATTGACTCCCGCTGGGTATGTGTGTATGCACCCAGTCGCTGGAGAGCTAGCTCGCGCTGCTTTCTCTTAGATCTCAGCTAGCAAGGTGAGGACAAGATAAGAGTTTGTTGTTTGTTTATATCCCCATTGTATCCATGGTGATGAAGGCAGGTAAAAGTCAACTTGAACGATCAATTGCATAGCGTCTGGAGGTCTGGAAATTGCAAAAAATTGCTTTCATATTGTTTGACCTTGATTCGTTCCCTGATCGTTACCCCGGTCTTTAGTGTCACCCTCAAGCTTCTAATAACTACTTGAAACTAGGTGTACCCCTATCCAAGGCGTCGTTGTTCCTTCGATTGGTCTTCACTGCTGTGTCCACCGGATAAGCCCCAGCGAGATCCTCGTCCTAACGGGACCTTCTCTCTGTCCTCTGCCTCGCTCTCAGGTGGATGGAGGCCTGTCTGGAGGAGGACCTGCCCCCCACCACCGAGCTGGAGGAGGGGCTGAGGAACGGCGTCTACCTGGGCAAACTCGCAACCTTTTTCGCCCCCAAAATGGTGTCCCAGAAGAAGATCTACGACAGAGACCAGACCCGATACAAGGTGTTGTACATGTCCGTTTCCATGTGATCTCTGTCTCCCCTGGCCATAGTCCTGTCTCTAATATAGATAACCCCTGGTGAGGTTAAAGGCCTCTACTGACACGCCGGTTAACCCCTTGGTGGGCGTTTCCCGTGAATTCCTCAATAGACTTGCCAAACGGGAAGCTTCTGAATTTAGATCCTCCATGTCGTTACTTCCTGTTAACAACCTCGGATTGGGAAAGCCATGGCGTTGGGAAACACAAGGACATGTGACCTGCTTTGGCAGGCACTTAAAGTCTAAGCAAGTGAGGCGGAGAAAACAATCTAAGCATACCATTTTCGTTATCATTGATGTTGCAACCACACAGATTCTACGTTCTGCACCTGCAGATGTCATCAGCCGTGTGCAAAGTCAGTTCATGAAATAAGGTGCTTTTTGAGGATAGGGAGGGATTCTGCGGATCCTATACCTGCAGGTCTTCTGATGTTTTTTGAAGATAGGGAGGGGGTCTTCAGATGTTTTCTTTTAGGATCGGGAGGGCGATTCTCTGGCTCTATGTAACCCGCTCCACCGGCGGGCTAACAAACATGAAAGGAGTCCGGACTGAGGATAGGTGCCACACAGTTGAAGCAGTGCCAGACGCTGTTCATTAGTGTGGAGGGGTGGGGCGGAAGGGAGATGTGAATGATGCTGGAGGGTGGGGCTGATCCGGAGACTGCCTAGAAGGCCAACTTCAAGGATTTGAACTGGGTGTGACCTGCCACTGGGAGCCAGGGGTTTGACGACGTAGAGAGACGTGATGTGCGAGCTACTGCTGCTGCTGCTGCAGACTGAGTACTACGCAGAGGTTAAAGGTCCCACGACATGCCACCAGGTGTGGGTTGATTAGCCGTCACAAGCCATTTTGGAAATCTGTCCCTTATGACATCACAGGTGGGCGTGTCCACCTAGATGTGTGACGGATAGATGAGCAGCGTTTGCTACAGTCCACTGGGTAGGCTGGTAGACTGATCTGTCGGGCACACATCTAGGTGGACACGCCCACCTGTGATGTCATAAGGGACAGATTTCGAAAACTGCTTGCAACGGCTAATCACACCACACCTGGTGGCATGTCATGGGACCTTTAAGCAGTGCATGCTGGGAGCCAAGCCAGTCAAGCCTTTCATGTGAAATGAGACCGTTCCTGATGGTATATGTAGAGGATTTTGGGGTGCATGATCAAATCCGATCGGGATGTTTGCCTTGGTTACCTGGGAAATTTGCTTGATATTCCAGACCCGATTAACATGCCGATATGGTTGAAGTCCTGAATGTTGTTTAACCCCTATTGTGTGTCTGAAGGCTCATATCAATGTGTTTTTTGTTCTATCGTTTCTTATCTCAGAGCACAGGGCTACATTTCAGACACACCGACAACACTGTGCATTGGCTCCGGGCCATGGAATCCATCGGGCTGCCCAAGGTGAGCCGGCCTTGCTGGGGTCGGGGAGTCACACGGCGTTCCCTGTCTGTATTCCCTTCCCATCTCATTAACGGCCCTTTTTGTTCTAAATGTGTATCTGTGCAACTTTAAAATGTGCCTGTGTTCCATAGGTTTTAACAAGACCTCACATTAGCAATTCAAAAAAATACTTTCTTTTATTATTACACACGAAGCGATTAAGTGATTATGCCAAACTCTGAGAACGAGTGGTCTAGCATTTGGATATTTTCCTATGTCATGGGTACACACATGCAGTCACGCACACACGCACACCTGTTATTGGTGCTGTTATTTGGCCAAAACAAATGGTAAACATTGACACATGTAATCGAGACGATGGCGTGCAGTCCTAAAAGAGTGGCATTAACACCAATCCATCTTTTATGAGCGATGACAAAAGCCTTTTTCCCTCAGGAGAGTTACTGGAAGGAGTTGTGTTCAGGCGGACACGTTTCAAATCATTTTGTGTAAGAGTTTAAGTTCAAGGACTGCTATCATGTTTCCACACAAACTGGTCCATTCCGTATGATTCGGCGGTCACAGTGAAACAACAAGCGTGCATAACGTTGATCTAATGCTATAATTGTTGGCTGTAATGCATTGTCTGCATTCAGCCTCTCTCCCTCTCGCTCTTGGAATGCAGGGAAAGTGTTTTGATGGACGTGGGCTGTCCCCGTTCGGCCGCGGCAGATAAAGAGTGTCAGGCTTCTTTAATACCGGACGGCCGATTAACGCCTCGCTGCCTCTGGGTTTCTGCTTTCAGATATTCTATCCAGAGACGACCGACGTGTACGACCGCAAAAACATGCCCAAGGTGGTCTTCTGCATACACGCACTGAGGTGAGGGGGGGGTGGGGCGTGGAGGCCGCAGACACGGAGTCACGAAATAAGTCCTCTCGGAGGGTCGAGAACAAGGAGTTTTGAGGATACTTTCCTCTTCTGTTTCCCTTCACTTGGCTCGAGAGCCAGATAAGCCGCGTGGTTCTAATCTGTTTGAATAAAAGCAGGATGTTCACCCTAATCTTTCCTCAAGGTGCCACACCTGTTAAGTCCCGGTTATAATTGTGTGTGGAAGAAGGCTCGATCACGTCAGTGCGATCGACCGATTTTAAAGTGATGCCTTAACGTCTAAAATAATAGCTAGTAATAACGTAGGATACCGAAAGGTCTGACATCCCGCTCTCTGTCTGTATAAGACGGTTCAAAGCACTGCTGGGCAAGATGACGATGACTTTAATTTTCCATCTAATAATAATGTTGCAAGTCAACACATTATTAAGTCAGGGAACTGTTGCCCCATAGCATCTCGATCTTGGCAAACATCATGGTTGTATTTAAGCTAGCTTGCCTGTCACTTCTTCAACTGTCCCACCTCCTCTTCTGGATAGCCCTAACCTGGTTTTGTAATACAGTAACGGGAATGCTAATCCCTCACTGGGAAAATGCCTTCAACCTGGATAATCCGCCTTTTAAAAGAGCTAAGCTTTGCAGGCAAAGATACTCATTGAGATTCTCTTGTAATGCAATGTCAGGAACTTAAATGTGCTGAAATGACATGAAACAGGAAGTGTGTGTTTTAAGCATTATAGAGCCGTTCTAAGGTGACCATCAGATTTTTCATAAAGCAACTTTTGCTCAGAATAACTTTTTTAAATAGCAACAATCCCCCACAGTACTGGCGAAACTCTCGAGTGGTTTGGAACTCACACACACCGACACACACACTTCTGTAAATCTGAATTTAAGGATGTGGGTATGTAGTAAACATTCTGTTCACCTTCTAGCCTCACCCTAACCAGTTGACACCTTGGTGTACAACTCTTGTGACTGAAAGTGGCTCTGTGACATTGACCTCCTAGCCTCTTTCGAGTAGGGGGTCTCGTTGCGTTACACCACCAGGACCTGTTGATGTTTTCAGAATTTCATCTCAGCCAGCCCTACACAGCGCGATCTAACACTGCCATTATGTTCCCCCCCCCCGCGCCCTGGTTTCTCTCTGTTGTGCCATTTTCGGTTACCTCCCTAGAGGCTCTGCTTCCTCCCCCCCCACCCCCCTGCACACGTGCTCTTCCTTCCTGGTAGTCCGATCTGACTCCCATGGCGGGCCGAGGGCGGGTGGGAGGGATCCACACCTCTGAACACAAACATGCAGGCTGAGGGTGAAGACATTCATATACAGTGAAGCAAGAAGGAAACCTCGCACAGAGCACTGGAGATCAGAGATCAGAGGCCACGGGACACAGATACACACAGCCAATGTTCAGCGTGAACCGAGCATGAGAAGGCTATGCTTTGTTTGCTGTGTGTATTTAAACTCTTGGAAATGCAAGGCCACCAGACATGGAGCCCAGATAGGTTTTTCGCCGTAGTCACAAACTGCTTTTATGATGGTATAATAAACGTTCTGTGCTGTTCCTTTCATATCCGTAGCACACTGTCCACTTGTGTTCCTCCAAGTTGGATTGTTATTTTCCTTGGGGCAAATCAGCTGATGAAATACAGAGCATGCACTTTCATCATGCTTCCCCCATTAAAACACTCCTCAGTCAGCTGTTCAGGGCCTTCATAAACACATCCATCAAACATGAGTTCATAGGTTTGTCTACACAGAAATATACCTTGCATTTAATCCTATGGCTCCCCAAGGAGAGACTGTATTTATTTAGTTATGATCACACAAGTCTGGGGGCCAAATGTTGTATTAGCCAGGCTAGAGCTCACTGTCCATTGAGAGTAGTGGTGCTGTCAGAGCTGCCCCAAATCTATAATGCATGGCTGTTTATCACATTCCTGATGAAAGATTGATGAAGTTTCCAGTCACCGGTCTGTTGCACTCCTTGTTTGTAGTGGGAGTCTATGAGATAGAGCTCCAGCCAACCGGTGCATTTCCACACTAAAGCGGACACTACCCCCTTCTGGGCATAGTGGGGCATTGCTGGGGTGTTGAGATTGACTTCTAACTGCTTACTAATTCTTCTACCTTGACAAATGATGAATCACTCATTAGTTTTTTTTCCCTTGATGATGTTTTAATGCTTTTGTCTTTGTGTTTCAGTTTGTACCTGTATAAACTGGGCATTGCACCACAGATACAGGACCTACTGGGAAAAGTGCCCTTTACTGGTAATTCAGATTAAAAAAAATATACCAGTTCATAAACTTGTCCAACACAAGGGTTAGAGTACCATATAAAGCGCTATATAAATTTCATTTATTATTATTATTATTATTATTATTATTATCTGCATGCCTTCTAAAATAGTTGTTAACCTAAACATTGTCTATTTTCTGAAGATTTCATTGAAAAATTATGAAATTATTTCCTGTATAATAAATATTATTAAAGCATGAATTTAGTATTGACCCCTGGGCCTTGTTGTGCTCTGCGTTCGTGGCGTCACTGTCCATCAGAGGAGGAGATCAGCAACATGAGGAGTGAGCTGGAGAAGTACGGCATCCAGATGCCAGTCTTCAGCAAGATAGGAGGCCTCCTGGCCAATGAGCTCTCAGTGGACGAGGCTGAACGTAAGTCGCATCCTTCGATTGGATGGGGTGATGAGCACATATGATATAAGGGTTTTTATTTGCTCGATGGCTCCCCACATTGTTTGATGTTGTAGGGAATGACTATGAACAATGTCACATACATAACTACATTACTTTCTGAAACCGTACTTGGATACAGACACCGGTCGGGACGGGGAAACCACTGCGTCAGTCTCATAGGGCGCCCCCTTGCAGCGCACCTCCCAGACCCTCTTAACGCCCTCTTTCCTCCACAGTGCACGCCGCCGTAATCGCCATCAACGAGGCGGTGGACAAGGGCCAGGCGTCGGGAACCCTGGCCGCGCTGATGAACCCCAACGCCATGCTGAAGAACCCTCAGGAGGCGCTGGCCCAGGACTACCAGGACACCCTGAGCCGGGCCAAGGCCCACAAGGAGCATCAGTCCTCAGGCCGGGTAGGTCTGCACTCACACCCCGCACCTGTGGGCGCGCCACAGTCCTCCCTGTCGAGGATCAGCTGTCTTCTTCCAGGAGGATTCCATAACTTCATGGGAATCTTCCGGATGAAACCGCTTATTTTCGCCGTTATGTCGGGACGTCAGATTCCGATTTGATAAAAACGGATGAGTTGGAGTTGAGTGATGAGCGGGCGCTGGGCTCTGACAGAGCAGGCCTCTGCTGAGCCTCTCCTCTGGGCTCCTCAGCACATTCCACAGGCTGCAGTGTCAGCTCAACTATACCAAACATTCCCCCCCCCCCCCTCCCACACGCCCTCGCCCCACACAATCCACAGTCACTCCTCTCGTTCTCCTTGCCAATTCTGTACCAACCCCTCATCTCGTATCTGTAACGCCCTGAATCTAAACAAACGGGATTTGGTCACATTGATGCGGTTTTGGTTTTGCTCAAATTCAATGCATTTCAGAATGTATTGACATGTACACAAATGATGCGTTTTTGATGAATCGCCTCGAATGAAGGCTGCGTCCAGGTGTTAAGTGTTGTGCGTGTCCCCCCCCCCCCCCCCCCCCCCCCCCCCTCCACAGCGCTCCTCTGTCTCAACAGTAGAGAGGGATGTTTATGAGGAGCTGTTGACACAGCAGGAGATCCAGGGCTGCACCGACCTTGTCAACGGTGAGAGATGGAGCATCGTGTATATGACCTTAATACATTTAAACTCCACAGGACGCCCTACTGTGAAGTCAATGCATTTCTTGTGTAGACCCCTTGTTATACATTTTTATTCTACATGCCAATAAATCAATAAAAAATGTAAAACAAATTGAATAATTGAGTGAATATATTCTATAATATCTTTTAATTGTTCAATTCAACAAATCATTTACAATAGTTTCTCATGATCCGGGAGTGTCTAAATCATAGAGCAACGTGTTTTCCCCCCGGACCTCCAGTCCAGGCAGCGGTGAGGGATGTGAACCAGGCGGTATCGGCCCAGGACGAGGCCTCTCTGCTGTCCGGACTCCGACTGCCGGCCCTGGCCCTGCTGGGTGTCCAAGACGCCAACTCCCATTGGTACATGGAGCACTTCAGCAACTACAGCCAGCATAAAGCCAAGGTATGGGGAGACTGGGCCCCAACAGGAGAGTTAGTTATACCGGGTAATAGATGGATGGGTATTAGTGACTAAACGCCTGATCTCTGATCAACTGAGGCTGCTGCTCTGTCTGCAGGAGGGAGGGCAGGTCATGATGCTGGAGAGAGAGGAGATCCAGAGAGTGGTCAGCTCCTGCAACGACTTTGCTGAGGCAGAGAAACGCAGTAAGTGTGTTTGTGTGTGTGTGTGTGTATCTCAATAGTTCAACATTTAACCGTAACTAGTCTAATTGGTATTTTGGGGGAGCAGGACAGCCTCGTATAGCGGGGGGTGGGGGAGGGACGGGGGAGTAGCTCTTGTGGTTCTGGGGTTCGACTCGGAACCAGGGAGAAGGTTCTGGGTTTGACCCCCAGTGTCCACTGCACAACCTGGCATCCTTGAGCAAGATGTCAAACCGCTACCTGCTCCTTCTTCTGTCTGAATTCCGTGTAAATTGCTTTGTAAAAAGGCCTGCGAAATTTGTAGTGAACACTCTCAGTTGAACCCTCTTTAGGTGGTTCAGTTATTTGATGTTTGGTGGATCAAAAATGTAACGCTGATCATCGAGAATCGTCCCTCCCTGCAGAGCTGGAGGCCATCGAGGCCATCAACGTGGCCATCCGGCTTGGCGACGCGGAGCACACGGTGGAGGAGCTGCTGAAGCCCGAGGCCCAGCTGCCCATCGTCTACCAGACGGCGGCCAACTTGTACCAGGCCGAGCTCTTCAGCCTCCAGCTGCAGGGCGGACGGGTGAGATGAGAACCCACCACAGCCACCGCATCTCTAGGGACGCTTCGGAACAGACAGTCCTTCAACAAGCCAAAATTGGAAATAGTTTGTGCATGAGGCGAATCTGGGAAATATGCACCCTTAGTGTTCACACGTTGTGCGTGCATGTGTGCTCTCAGTCCGGCTTGAGCCACGAGGAGCTGAGCGTCGCCGTGGAGATGCTCTCTGCGGTGGCGGTGCTGAACGAGGTCCTGGACACCAAAGACCCCCAGGCCGTGACGGAGCAGCTCACAGACTCCCCGCTGGGCTTCAGCAACATCGACCAGGACAACCTCAACAGGTAGCGTTGGGACCCCTGGTAGGGCTTCGTCCCCACTCGGGAACACCTTAGTCTGGTGATCCTGTCCCGCACTGTCGATGTGTCCTGTGTATCTCTGTGACTTCAGAGCCACCATAAAAGCCGAAAATAAAACGAATTCAAGAACATCACTTTAACAACATTTATTACCTTTTGGCTTGACAAATTCATTTTCTAGCAATTAATTTGGGACGAGCATTTCTAGCACTCTAACCACTTTTTTTCTCACGTGAAACCTGCGAATGATTCACAGATATGCGGACACTCTGATCAGCCTGCGGGCCGACGCCCTGGGCGAGGGCAAGGAGTTCCTCACGTGGAACGACGTCCAGAAGTGCGTCGACACGGTCAACGTCCAGGTCCACGAAGAGCACGAACGTAAGCGGCCGCCACTCCATTGTCTCAGACGCTTAGTCCAGCCGGCACCTCAAGCTGTCGCACATTTTGTTCACGTGGCCGTTGAATGTAACGTCCCGCCTCTTCCCCCTCCAGGCATCATCGCCATAGCGGAGATCAACGAGGCGCTGAACTCGGGGGATTACGAGATGACCCTGGTGGCCCTGCTCCTCCCCACGGCCAAGCTGACCGGGGTGAACCTCCCCACGGCCAAACACTACCACGACGTGCTGCAGGACTCCAAGAAGCTCCTCTGCCAGGTAAGGTGCTGATCGCTTTAGAGTCAAAGCTGAGGGCCTGGCTCTGTCGTACACACTCTAACGCTGGAGAAACCTAAAGTCATGGAGAATGAGAGAATGAAATGCCTGGACTGATCTTTTCTCTGCGGGATGGTCCATTTACAGCTTCCGATTGGTTACAATGGTGAAAGAGTCAAAAGCTTCTTAGATGTGGTATTTATTTTGTGTCTTTTTGTGTGTACAATAACATCGGTGCATCACAATCACAATATCAGTAGTAATGCCTATCTTTCTCGATACTTGTTTTCTATTCACATTCAGAATTTGCCTAAACATCAAATATACTGCATTAAAATACGTTGTTAATAGCTTAAGTGCAAATGTTCTCTGGTTCCCTGGACAACAAGGGGAAAACAAAAGAAAGCCTCAGTGAATCCAAAACCTGAGCAGAACATAATGTTCTCGTTTCCACTCCAACGAGTTTGTTTTTGCGGTACCCCCTGCTGTGCGAAAACAGTGGGTCGAACGAGGTGCTATTTAAGACTTTTGTTCACACACACACACACACGCACGCGGGGCCCACGCGCACGCACATCCCGGCGGTACATCCACACAGCTGTTCACAAACAAACAGGCACAGCCTGCTTCACATTATGACGGCGGGCCTCCGCAGCGACACCCGCCCGGTGCTGAACTTCAGCCTGGAGGCCGGCGTCTTGGACATGAGCACGCACAGGAAGGGGTCCAGGCAGCTGTGGAAGCAGCACAGACACACGGCCAGCCGGTAGTGGCCGTACAGGCCGTCGCCGCCGCCCGACAGCAAGCGGGTGTAGTGGGCGAGGTGCAGCGCGCCGCTGGGCAGGAAGCACGCCATGAAGATCAGGAGCACCAGGCTGCTGACCCGGATGAACGGCGCCCAGTCGCGCAACGAGCGCCCCAGGTGGTAGATCATGGCGGCGTGCGTGCACACGCACACGGCGAAGGGCGCCACGAAGCCCACCCAGACCAGCGCCAGCCGGTAGGGCACCAGCCAGGCGTGGGAGCCCTCGCCCAGGGGGAGCACGTCGTGGCAGGAGACCACGCCCAGCCGCGGCACCACGTAGCTCTGCCGCACCGCCAGCTCGGGCACCACGGCGGCGGCGAACAGCAGCCACACGCCGAGGCAGGCGACCTGCGTCAGGCCTCGGCGCGGCAGCCGGCGGTACAGGAAGGGGCGCACCACGGCCAGGTAGCGCTTCAGGACGATGCAGGCGATGGTGTGCGCCGAGCAGTAGATGTTGCCGTAGAACAAGGCGGTGACCAGCCGGCACGCGGCCTCGCCGAACACCCAGCCGTCGCCGCTGAGGTGGTAGTGAACGCGCAGCGCCAGCGACGCCAGCAGCAGCGTGTCGGACAGCGCCAGGCTCAGGTAGAGCAGCGCCGGGGTGAAGGTGCGCGCCTTGACCCGCAGGAAGGCCAGGATGTAGACGTTGGAGGGGATGCCCACCGCCATGGCCAGGATGTAGCAGGAGGGGATGACCCAGGAGCTCACGGCCCCCTGGGTGTAGGCCGCGGCGGCGTCCCAGGGGTCCACGCCCAGCTCCGGGGGGAAGGAGAACGACCCTCGCTGGGAGGTGCAGTTAGTCTCGCAGGGGTTTCCCTTGAAGGATTTCGGGTTAAAACCGCCAGTGGTGTTATCCTTTACTTGATCGATGTTGTTTCCTGTTCAGGGAGAGATAAGCAAAGAAGTTATTTTAGAAAAAATATATAGATAAGAAATTTCTCCTTAAAATCATGTACTCTTATTTTTTTATTTATTTTTTCTGTAGTTATTATTTTTGTTTAATTTGAATGTAATGTTTTAAACGACAGCTGATCAATTGTTTTGTTTTATAAGAACTTGCACTGAAAACATTTAGAAAATCATTGAACCATTTAACAAGTAAATAAACCAAAAAATAATTGGCTAATTAATGTTTAAATAACAGTAGTTTGTAATCTTCTAAATATTAAATGCATTATCACTATTATCAAACAATTTCGTTCATCATACTATTATCACCAAATATTTAAATGAGGCTTGTTCATTTTTGGTACCAAAAACCTTGTTATTGGTGTTAGATCATCAGTTATTCTGAGTCTGATGAGGCGAAGAAAAGCAAACCACTACCCTGGTAAGCACAGATATGCCCGTAGTGGCCATCAGCTACAAACAAAACTTTTGACTAAGTTTAACTAAGTTCTCAAACATGTTCATGAACTGAAGCTCAGCTGTCCACAAATCATATAGAGTAAAGGTAAAACTGGATCAAAGGTGTGACTTACCTTGATCCTGAAGAGTTCTCCATGCCATCAAACAGAGCAGGAATCCCACAAGCTGGGTCTTGGCCATGTCGCTCCCTCTCACCCGCTCTCATTGAACTCACTCAACAACGATGGGAATTCTCCACTGGTGAACTTTATCTTTGTTTCCCATTTTCCTACCGTCGCGCTACAGTACCTCCATCCTCTCTGTCTCTGGTGCTGTCTGAGGCCCGGGCTTCCCGCTGATATGAATGTGGATGTTTTTGTGTGTGTACGTGAGAGTGAGAGCCAGCTAGTGAGGGAGAGAGAGAGAGAGAGAGAGAGAGGGAAAGAGAGCGTACAATACATTGGACTGGTTTCCTGTTGGGGCTTGATAGCTGAATTCCTGCCTGCGTCATACATGGTTGACTGACTCAGGGGAGTCTGGATGGGCAGATTCTGTAACCGATTATGGACAGCTGTCCCACAATTGAGTTAGATATTGCGTACTAGGGTTATTTCTGTAATTCTTAGGGTGCGGTTATGTGTCATTTTTGGTTTCCTCATGTCATTACCTCATTTCTTGTGAACTTGTTTAGCTGGAGAGCTTCAGCTCACTGTTCCCTTTTTTAAATTTAAATTTAAAATAATATATTTTTTCAATGTTTTCTGTTCCTTCCTTTCCTTCCTGGAGGCCGTTTAGAGGGGATACACCCCATTTCCTCTTCTGACGTTTTCTAAAATTAGCCTGAGAGGCCAGCCTCCTATGGGGCTTCATAAACAAGTGGGCTGGAGCCTCATCAGACGTTTTCTTTTTTTACCCTCAAAAATGTGCCCGGAAGCAAGTGTTTATGTCTTCTGATGTCAGTGCCTTGTCCCCTCGGGCCTCACCTTTGTACAGAGGTCAGATGGAACTGTTCTCATTGTGTTGGGTGCTGTCCTTTTTCATACAAAGACTCTCTAAAGCCCCTTTCACACATAGTTAATGGGATAACCCTTGGATAACCTTTCAGGCACTGCTGGTGATTCGTCTTGTTTACACATGCAGCTACGTTTTGGGACATTTATGTTTTGCGCCCTTTCAAAAGTTGCCTGGATATATCAGCAGATGGCAATATTGTTACTGCATCTCCTGAAAATTATTTGCACGTTAACTTCTAGAAGATTCAAATACTCCTCAGCAGAGTGTTGTGATTGGTTGGCTTGCTCCACCTGAGAGAGTCTTGCGTCAGACAGATGTAACCCTTGTCTTGCCTCTCCCGGCAATATTACTGCTCTCTTCCACAACACAGTCAAACCGGCAGTGATCTGGAAATGTTGCCTTGTCTTGAGCAGGCCACCTGCTTGTTTTCCCAGGATATCGATCCATGTTTCCATTCACACATGAACTTATGCAGGATATCTTTTGGAACATTTCAGGGAAAGACTGCATGTGTGAAAGGGGCTTATAATTTTCTTTCTCTTTGTTGCCTCGATTTAATTATTGGTGCCATTGCAAAAACTGAATAAGTAATGTTTTTGAGAATGTCTTTCTTCACTGACCCTCAGTAGTGTCCTCACTCTGTATAATCATTTAAGAGGTTGGTTTTTTATTAGCTTTGTTGAAATTGTTGTTTCCTTACATTAATTTATGTTTATCTTTAAGCTGGCAAGATGGGACGGATTAGTTTTGTTATTGCGCTTGTCTTATCGGCAGACAGATAATTGCTTTTGTTGTTTTGTCTCGCTCTGCAGAATTCTGGCGATGAGTCAGCAGTGCTATGGCTGGACCAGATACAAGAAGCCATACAAGCAGCCAATCAGGACGGAGAAGAGGCCCTCGTGTGTACGTATACAGTCACATGTCCCACCCCCGTGGCTTTTTTTTTGAAACCCCAAAACGTTTCCCGCACTTCGTTATCTCAAACGTCACCGCACCGTTCGTTTGTTATTTCCCATTCTCCCATTCTCACCAACTGTCACTTTAAACCCCTCGTGCCTGGCAGTGGCCTCGGCGGTGGCAGAGATCAACAGGAAGGTGGACCAGGGGGTCCCCGAGGACACACTACAGGCCCTGCAGGCCCCCGGCGCCGCACTCAGGGGAGTGCTCCCGGAATGCGCTGACGCCTACCAGACCGAACTCGCCCAGGCCCAGAAGGACCCCGCCGACACAGGTAACTATGGCGGTCAGGATAATCTATTAGTTTGGGTCATTTGTAGCGATCCATGAGTGCGATGCCTAATCCCTACCGGATCGTTAATGTATAACATGACAATCACTTTGCTTTGGCTAGAACTGACTGCTGCATGACTAAATAGTAAAATAACTAAATCGATTTATTTACCGTCTTCGTTAGGGCTACCGGCCATTTCGACCTTTGAACTGACACACGGCTGCTTTCCTTCACCCGGCAGCCGTGCAAAACAAACGGTTGTTAAAGCGTGCATTCCCTGCCTCTCCTCCCAGGCAGCAGTGACGGCGTGTGGATCCGGCACTGCGTCAAGGACAGCTATGACTACTACTACAACCTGGACAGCGGAGAGGGCACCTGGTTGGAGCCAGAGGGCTTCCAACAAAGAGATGGCCAGCTCAGTAAAGAGGAGATCCAGGTACTTGGATCTGGCTTATACCTGCTAAATAACACTATGGGAACTCTTAAGGGTTCAGTTCCAATCAACTTTATTCATAATGCATTCAGCATTTGTTTCATATACTTTATTTGGTTCAATGTGCTTTAGATAGTCAAACATGAGGTCGTCTCACAAAGCTGACTTTTGATGGCCGTGATATTCATAGACGGCTGGCAGACGAGCTTGAATCTGGGTTTAACAGTCGATTACATTTCTTTGGCTTCAAATTTTGTTCGACCAATCCTGTTGCCGGAGGCAGGGATCTAAAACTCGTTATTGGAAAACACAATTTCGGGTGATGGTGGTTATCTGTAAAAAAGTGTCTATGCAGATGTCCATTCAACATGAGCAATCTGCATCAATACACTTATGAAAATCCACTTCTAAAGGCTTCATTCAAGTTTTGTGAGGCAAAATATCTGCGTAACAAACAGGAAACTCTGTGTAAATCCAGGCCTAAAAGTCCTTGTTAGTGGCCCACCATTTTAATAATGGGTAATTGATAATGTTTCCCACCTCTAGACTGTTGTCAACTCCGTGACGTCGGAGTTCAACAGGGAACAGCTGTGGTTGGCCAATGAGAGCCTGGTGACCTTGCTTCAGGCCCGGGTCAGAGGTTACCTGGTCAGGAGGGCTCACACGCAGCGGATGGAGTATCTACGGCAACAAGAACCGCACATAGTCCGACTACAGGTACACCATCGGAGAGTATGGATGATTACTGCGAATAGTATAAAATAATACAGCATTTAATCCCAGGAGTCCCAAATTATGCTCATTGTGGTTCTGTACTATACATATGAATAGAATCTCACATAAGATAAAGATGTATGTCGCTTTTATTTATGTTTTGAACAGTAAGTAAAATTGTCTTCTACATAATACACAATTTTAGAAATGCACTAACCATTTAAACGATTTTTTATAGTTTACACAAACTATATTTTATAACCCAATATCTCCCTTCTGTCAACTTGTATGATTAATAACAAGTGAGTGAGAGGATTTAACTGTCTTTTGATTGTTACTTTATTTCTTATTTTCCTGTAGGCGTGTCTGAAAGGGTATAAACAGAGAAAGCTGTATAAAGACAGACTGGCCGTTTTGCAAGGCAATGTTGGATCGGTGGTCAAGGTAATTAATTTTAACTAGGAAAAGCTTCCTAATGAGCTTTTCCACCTATTTCCTGCACACATGAAATGAATTGCATCTGCATGACCTGTCAAATATGGCCCAATTGAAAGACACTTGTTTCCTGTTCAGCTCCAGTCGATTGTGAAAATGTGGAAAGCCAGAAGCAAATACACTCAGAGGCTGCAGTATTTCAGAGAACATGTGAGTCACAGGATTTCTCTCCAACTTCCCCGAAAAAAATTATAAAATCTATGGATAATGTATGATTTATGTATTAATGCAGTGGTCCTCAATTATTTTCTTTCATCACCCCCCCTAGGAGTCAGAGATTTTTTCACGCCCCCCCTGAATTGAAATAATATTGAGAACCTGCTGATATTGATCTATTTATCTGTACAAAACCACTGTATGAGTTTGCACCAGCATTCTGCATGCAATCATCTTATTATCAAAATAGATTAATAAAATTAACGTAAAACAAATTCTAAGATCAGTTTATTAACTCAATTTGTAACATTTAAACAAGACTGCTTAGTCTGTGTGAATCTCAAAACGGAGAAACAAGCAAATGGGGTTTCACTGGGGTTTGGATTTAATTCAAAATATTTGTAAACAGTAAACATTGGTCACTTGTCAGCTTCATCAGCTTATTCCCTTTCAAAAATATATATGACTTATAACCATAACTTTTTTGTGTACAACAATATTTAATATTAACTAGAGCTGTCAGTTAAACGCGTTATTAACGGCGTTAACGCAAACCAATTTTAACGGCGTTAAAAAAATTATCGCGCGATTAACGCAATTAATTTATTTAAAAAAAACAAAGAAGCAGTAGCCTGACTGCTATGTTCAAATGACATTTGTTCAAAGCAGTCGTTTAATTGCACTATAGGCTCTTTTTTTTGTATCGTCCTGTTTTGAACAGTATTGTTATCAATAAAAAATCATTTGCACAAGGCAAGCTGATGCACTTCACCATGTTGATAAGAGAATCAAAATGAGAAGAATTATGGGACAAAAAAATCAAGGGATATTTAGCATAGAAAAATAATTTGCGATTAATCACGATTAATCGTGAGTTAACTATGACATTAATGCGATTAATCACGATTAAATATTTTAATCGCTTGACAGCTCTAACATATAATTCAAATAAAATAAAATGAGTAATTAATAAAAAAATAAAAATAAAAAGTGCCCCCTGTCACCTCACGATTTGAGAAGCACTGTATCAATGTCTTCCAACACTTTTTTGATTTTGCTTCCAGGAAAAAGAGATCGTGAAGATCCAGGCTTTCCTTAAGGCCAACAAGGCCCGGGAGGACTACAGAACGCTCAGTGAGTCAGCCCTCCTTCCCCTTCCCAGCCGCCTCTCTGCATGTTATCCCCTCCTGGGGTCGTGACCCCTTCATGTGCCTCTGCCCCTCACAGCCGGAGCCCAGGACCCGCCTCTCTCTGTGGTGCGCAAGTTCGTCCACCTGCTGGAGCAGAGCAGCCTTGACCTGCAGGAGGAACAGGAAGTGACACGTCTGCGGGAGGAAGTGGTCACCAAGATCCGATCCAACCAGCAGATGGAGAAAGACCTGAACCTGATGGACATCAAGATCGGCCTGCTTGTGAAGAACCGGATCACTCTGCAGGTTCCTAAGACTCTTGATAAACACTTGTGTTCATTGCTTGAATGCAATGATTGAAAGCCATCCTTAAAGGCTTATTAGGGCCGTGATTGGTCCGCTCACTAAAACTCGACGCAGAACTAAAACAGGTTCACGACTGCTTCGAAGCGACCTTGTGGTGCGTCGACGAGGAACCATAATCAGCCCTTTAGCCTCGCACTTTTTTTTCAATCATAACAATGCATTTCCTTCTTCGTCGGTGCTGTTGTGTCGGTTTCCGGTGGACAGGACGTGGTCTCGCACAGTAAGAAGATGAAGAACAAGAAGAGCAACGAGGAGCCGGACGCCGCGGACCGCTATGGCATCAAGGGCCTGAGCAAAGACAAGCGCAGGAAACTGGAGGCGTACCAGCACCTGTTCTACCTGCTCCAGGTGAGCCCCACGCCCGCTGGCCCTAAGCAGCTCATAGTGTCCCTCTCCAGTCACTACACTCTCACAACTGACCCGGTGGTTGAGCGAGTAGGGTGACCTTGTCATTAACCTCTCGTTTACATGCTCATGTTTACCGGCACACGCCTCCTCTGCTCGCTCCCACAGACCAACCCCTCCTACCTGGCCAAGCTCATCTTCCAGATGCCCCAGAACAAGTCGACCAAGTTCATGGACACGGTGATCTTCACGCTGTACAACTACGCCTCCAACCAGCGCGAGGAGTACCTGCTGCTGAAGCTCTTCAAGACCGCCCTGGAGGAGGAGATAAAGTGAGAACCACCGCGCACGTACCACGCTTGTGTTGTTTCAGTTCTTAAGACATTAGGGACTTGTCATTAGTTAGTTCTTCTGATGTGGCCTTTCTGATAAATCCTCTAATGAGGTCGTATAGGGTTAATAGCGGCTTTCGAAAATGTTGACTGAAATGGCAGTCCTAAACGACACGCGAGCATTTCAAATCTAGAGTCAAATCCGTTGCACAAACCCGACTACAAGAAGCAATCAAATAAAAGGTTAACACAACAGTTAGTTTTTATTTTATTTTTTATTTTTTGATTTAAGTGTTGGTCATTCATTAGTCATCAACCCGTGATATGGTTTATTTCTGTTGAACAAAGAGATGCCATTGCCCCGGACATCCCCTTTGACACAAACTGTACCCTCTGCGTCTCCCGCCCAGCTCCAAGGTGGACCAGATCCAGGACATCGTGACGGGGAACCCCACGGTGATCAAGATGGTGGTGAGCTTCAACCGAGGGGCCCGGGGCCACAACACTCTCAGGCAGCTGCTGGCGCCCGTGGTCAAAGACATCATCGAGGACAAGAACCTGGGCACCAACACCAACCCCGTGGACGTGTACAAGGCCTGGGTCAACCAGCTGGAGACGGCCACGGGCGAGGCCAGGTGGGGACTCTCCTCCTTTTCAGCTGGCATTACCACAACCACCTTTCGGTTGCAGATCGATTGTTTCCCGTTTGCAAAAAAAAAAAGAAAAAAGATATGCATATTCTATGTTATTGCATTTAGTTCAATTCGTTTTTTTAATTGTCATTATTTTTTAATAAGGAGTATTTACCTGTCTGTCTGTGTAACTATATATATCTCTTTATCTCTATATCTTATTGCACTGTGTCATGTAAGTGCATGACCGCAGATGCTCTGTTGGAGGAATAGTCCAAAAACAAAGAAAACAACATGGCCTGAGATGTCCTGTCCCTCTCTGACCTCCACCCCCCTGTGGCTCTCCCCTCAGCAAGCTGCCCTACGAGGTGACCCCGGAGCAGGCCATGGCCCACGAGGAGGTGCGCAGCCGGCTGGAGGCCTCCAGCCAGGCCCTGCGCGCGGCCACAGACAAAGTGCTCTCCTCCATCGTCTCCTCGCTGGACAACATCCCGTAAGTGACCGGCTCTGTTTTGGTGTCGAGGTCACGGTTTCCATTTTTCCGTTCTTTTTTTGCCTTGTTCTTAACTGCCTTGCCTAACTCCCATGGATGGTTGACTTTTTTTGGTTTGTTTAAGATGTGAAAAGAATACACAACATTAACAATATTTGATATGATCTAAACTGACTAGAATTGTTTAAAGAATATTTTGAGGGGAGCAATCGTTAGAGGGACATTTCCTCGTGACGTCCACTAGATGGCCCCCATGTCTGACACATTTCATTGGTATCAGTGGACTGATGGGGATGAGAAAATACATACCAATACATTACTTAAAATAATGAAACAATTTCATCTATTTCACCCAAACAGTTCAATTTTTATGTTCACCATCAAATGTTAGCGTCACTAACGGTCACCCAGTTTTGCATGTTGTTTTGGTTTGTGTTTGACGTCCCACCATGCTGTTTTGTGTTGCTGCATGTAGCTATGGCATGAGATACATAGCTAAAGTTCTGAAGAACAGCCTCCATGCAAAGTTCCCCGACGCCACAGAGGATGAGCTGCTGAAGGTACAGGGCTCGTCCGCTCATCGTCGTTCTCCGACCATCTCTTATCGCAGACTCTTATCATCATCTGTCTCTTCTGCAAACTGGGCTGTAGGCTTCTCCATGCATACACACATGTGTTGGATTCAATATTTCTTTCCTCTATTTACAATCAGACATTCAGAGTTGATAAAAACGACTCTCCATTCTTATTAAATAATACAGCGTAGGAAAAAGTGTCTGTTCAGACATCCAGTAATTGAACAATCATACATCATGTTATATATATATATTATCTATACTTTTTAATGCAGGCACTTTCCTCTTCTCACGTGTGTGTATTGTCCATACAAGTACGTCGAGGCGTAGGCGGATTGCTTCGGGCCATCGATTGAACTCAAACTGTGACACGCTGCGTTCCCTCCGCCCAGATCGTCGGCAACCTGCTGTACTACCGCTACATGAACCCCGCCATCGTGGCGCCGGACGGCTTCGACATCATCGACATGTCGGCCGGCGGGCAGCTGCACTCGGACCAGCGCCGCAACCTGGGCTCCGTGGCCAAGATGCTGCAGCACGCCGCCGCCAACAAGCTGTTTGAGGGGGAGACGCACATGACGCCCATGAACAACTACATCTCCCAGACTTACCAGAGGTTCAGGTGAGGGGGAGAGGCCCATGAACAACTACATCTCAGACCTAGAGAGGTTCAGGGGAGGGAGAGTCACACACGAACAACTACATCTCAGACCTAGAGAGGTTCAGGGGAGGGAGAGTCACACACGAACAACTACATCTCAGACCTAGAGAAGTTCAGGGGAGGAGGAGACACACATGAACAACTACATCTCTCAGACCAAGAGAGGTTCATGTGAGGGGGAGACACGCATGAACCCCTACAACTCCCAGACCTACGTAGGGGGGAGACAGATGCTGTACAGACACATTTGTTCTAAGCCTTAAGGTTGCAGGCCAGAATGTAAATGGAGGCAAAAATCCCTTGGACATTTTTAATCACACATTTTTAGGGTAAAGCCCAAAAGAAATTGCCTTGTTGGGACGGACTAAAATGGGGAATGTATTTCTGTCATGTTTAAAGCAAGCCAAAAAAAAAAAAAGCGAGCCTCGTGCTCCGTATGCTTTGCTCCGTTGAAACGATATGATCAAAAACAAAATCCACGCCCTGCCGAAACAGCGGTGTGCGATGTCCAGCATATTTAGCAGTCGGGCTCAAGCTTCGTATGTGCACTCTGTTGAAATACACAGGTTTAAAGTATGTGTTGCCTTCAATTGAGAAGTAAATCTCCCACGATTCAATAGATAATTTCTGTGACGATGAGCAGGAACTAGAATCATGTCAGGTTACTGACATCGGTTAAGAAGGGAAGTAGCTTTAAGGTGCAGACTTATCTGTGGCCATTGCCTTATCTTGTGTGGAAAGGATAGTGGGTGTTCGTAATTGCTGCTTATCATTTTGCGTAAGCTTCATTTCCTGTCTCTCTGGCTGACGATGCAGTATATCCCGCTGACCATAGGTTAATCTCAATAATAAGATGGCTAACATTGCACAATAATAAAGAAAGAAAAGTGTATCTCCCAAATTTACATCTGCACGTGTTCGAGACGGCAGGGCATCGCTGAGGGCCCTTTCCATCGTTTTAGGGATTCCCACAAGTGACCAAACGATACACAGCATCCACAATCGGTTTATGTCATATTATATTGTCCCAAAAGGGAAACTTTCTTTGCAACAAGGCATGATAGACGATACAAATACAGATGCATAAATTATGTAGAAACATCTGAACAGTGCTATTTTCAACACTTCTAACAATGTTACTGATTTAATACAGCAGCCATTTACTAGTTATTGAACGCATTTACTGGTTGCCTGTATCTGTCACTTATTGTGTGTTTATTGCTTGATATTGTTTTTTTTTTTTATATATATATATTGTAAAGATAAATATAGATGTTAATTCAACTTAATATTCAGTTTCTTCTCCCCACCAGAACCATGTAATCTTGGCACATGGGCACAAAACATATAATTTATAATAATTATAGAATAGTTTGAAAAACGCTTTTGAGTAGAGTAAAACAAAATATAACCTGTTTCTCTCAGCTCTGCTGAACTGAGGAAGCGCAAGTCACATTTTCAAATGAACCCTTTTTCAACTCTTTCTCTAATGGTTTTGTAAATGGTCCTTTGAGGGTAATGGCAGTATTCACACAACAGAAAAGGCTCCCCGGTCAACGATACTGGGCAGTTTATGCCCAATCCAAAAAAACATTCTGCCCGGTCGAAGAGTCCCTGGAGGGAATGAGATGAAATGAGAGTGTGATGAACCGAGTGTCCCGGTGAGGGTGAGGGATGGCTTGTACTGACGGGACGGACGGGCAGCGGAAGGAAGTTCGCCTGGGACAGGAAGGCACCGCTAAGGGAAAGCGCTCGCTCAGCAGAGGGGGGGGGGGTGACGTCTTTCAACACACCTCCCCAGACCAGCCATCACCACACAGAGGTCAAAAGGCCGCTGACGCAAAAGTAGGAGGTCTTGGATCATTCCGGTAAACGCCTCGGCACCCTCCTGCCCCTACTTTAGGCTTATCACGCTGCACACAAAATCTCATTGTTTGCCACGATTGTCATAACCGAGGCTTGTTTGTTCACATGGAACCTGCTGGCCTTCAAATGTCACAGTCTGATAACTGATAGGTCCCACTCACTTCACACCTGCTCAAAGTAAATAACTGAACTTATCGATATCTCTCCGAGCGTCTGAGAGACCCCAGGTAACCTCTACTGTGTTGGAAAACAATGGAGCAGCACTGTGAGATTTATTTAACTTTAACAAAGATTGAATTTTGTATATTATAATGGACCCTTAATTCCATTGTCCAGACTAAGCGTTGATCGAACTGTAAGTAACTAACGCTAACTGTAAGCATATTCTTATAGTTACCATTTTTAGAAGGCACAACATTTTGAATAAATTTTGTAAAAAGATAAAAAGGAGAGAAAAGTAATCACTATTTTACATAATGTCATACATGAAAATGTAACATGACTTCATGATGCCAAAACGTACATGCAGTATTTTGATTGTCGTGTTTTTTAAATGTTTCGCCCCAGTGTGAATCCAATCTTGAATATGACCTTATCCACATTAGGTCTGTCTGAGTATACCGATAGTAGTAGAAAAGTTTTCTTTTTGCAAAAGCAGAACACTGTTTTAAAGGAAGCCACCGTTGCTATGATTCGGGTCAATGATTAGGGAACAACAGTAGTACGAAACGGCCTCCCTGAGCCGAGCTCTTCCTGCTCTGGTTTCAGTTGTTCGCTACAGAGGTCACTCCTGGTCAAACCCTCTCAGTGCGAGCCTCCACTCTCAGCACCGTTGAAGGTGGAGAGGTGTTTAGTTAGAGGAGAGGATGGGCGTGCTGATTTGAAATGTGCCGTGGCGTCTGACCTCCCTTCCCTAATGTGCTTCGCAGGCAGTTCTTCCAGGCGGCCTGTGACGTCCCTGAGCCCGAAGAGAAGTTCAACGTGGACGAGTACTCTGACATGGTGACGCTCAGCAAGCCCATCATCTACATTTCCATAGAGGAGATCATCAACACTCACTCGGTAAAAACAAAGCATGTGCAGCTCCTTTTTTGGAATCGAGACACCAAGAGGTTAACAGATATTCTCTTGTCGTCGGCCTCACCCGACCCTCCAAAAGAAAACAGACCCTCCCCACCTCACCGCATGATTTGATTTGAACAGATGTTTTTCTCAGCCTTGATCTTGTGCCCGGAACAATAGACCATCCATTTTACTTTCTTTCCCATGATGTTGTTAGGGAGTGAAATGAGGATATGTGAAATAGCGGCACTCTATCTACGACTGCTATCTTATGACAGATGTCGTTTTCAAAAGCTGGGAAAGGAAGAGCACATGAGGATGTATCATTTTAGCCAAATTTTCTGGAACCTGATTGCTGTTCATATTTGTATTTTGTAGGCATGGTCGCAATTTTTTTTTTATGGCCTAGGATATCCTATTGATATAATGCTTGTTTTCTGAGATATTTCGTTTTTGAACACATTGCATCCTCAAGCATGCTCTCAACATAATAACCTAACCTCTTTCAGATTGTTGAAAGGGAGATCCTATTATATAATTACTATGTCAGTTTAGTTAAGAGAGTTACGTGGTGATGGTTAAGGTATTCAAACCCAGAACTTGCCTGCCTCCCCTTTATCCGTCTCTGTTGTAAGGCAATGAAGTTGTAATGTAATATACTATATATTCTAATTGTATTCTAGGTGAAGCAACGCTACATGAATAAAGTGCATCATAATGTGATTATTGTCTAGCTGCTGCTGGAGCACCTGGGGGCCATTGCTCCCGACCGCAGCGACCTCCTCCATGAGCTGCTGCAGGACCTGGGAGAGGTCCCAGACGTGGAGGCACTGCTGGGTACGCACGCATGCACACACATGCACGCACACATGCACGCCTACACACACGCCTGCCCACCTATACATGCCTGTACACCTACACACACGCCTTCACATCTACACACACACCCACACATCTACACACACCCACACACCTACACACAAGCCTGCACGCACGCACGCCTGCACACACACGGCCATATTAATAAATCCCTTTTTTCTTTTATATTTATATTTAGTCAATTGTTATAGGTTGTGTGTGTGTGTGTGTACTATATACTACAACGGTTTTCTTCCAGGTGAGGGGGCCCTAGATTCTAACGAGTCTAAAACCAACAGAGAGACCACCCTGAGCCAGCTGGCCAAGACGGAGATCTCGCTCACCCTGACCAGCAAGTTTGAACTTCTGGAAGGGGATGACAAGGACCTGAAGAGTCTAATGACAAAGTATGTCCTCTTCATAACCAAAGTATGCTTTCCAGTCATGGGGAAGAAGATAAATTATTCTAGCTGCTTCTGTGGTCTGACGCTAGTAGATATCACTAGGGGTCACAGCGTGGGTCTTCAGAGTCTCGCTATCTCTTCCTGCCAACACAGGAAGTGCTGTGGTGTTCGGGTTTATCTCGCCTTTAAAGATGCAGACATTTTATAATAATTGTACAGATGTCCTTATTCATGTTAATGAGGTTGGTGTGTTAAATGTGCAATTATTCAGAAATCCTCAAAATGTTGCATTCATTCAATGTCGAAGTGTGTTTGGAGATTAAATGAGGTAAGACATTTGTAACAGAAACTAGAAATAAGTCCTTTGGGAGTCTTTGTCCTGGATCTCATGAATAATAGTTGTTGGATTTCTACTGAATAAGTCACAATAATGACAATTAACAATTATAAACAGAATCCTACTTTTGTGTTGCATTTGTCGGAATGTAAATCATTGGTTTCCTTTACGACAACAAGAAACTTAAACCAAACGTTTGATGGTTCTGTTCCAGGACCAAGAAGCTGATCGTGGATGTGATTCGAATCCAGCCCGGCGAGACACTAACTCAGACCCTGGAAACTCCTGCAGCTGCTGCACAGGTGACTTATCCTCCTCCACTTCTGAACACCCTGGTGTCTAGCCTTAAATAAACACTTGCATCGCTCAATAAAATGTGTCAAAGTTCACGGGTTGAGGGCATTATTCGTTCCTAGTCTCAATCCCCATATTCTGGACCCCCCCCCCCCCCCACACATCCAGGAATCTGAGCATGCCCAGATCGTGGAGCGCCGAGCGGCGCAGGACGCGCAGACGCCAGAGGGGCTGAAGACCAACCAGATGGTGCTGGAGGACGCCCAGCTGCCCCTGGAGCAGAAGAAGAGAAAGATCCTGAGGAACCTTCGCACCCTGGAGCAGGCCGGCTGCATCGCCGAGGGCAACAAGTACCAGGACCTCATCAACGAAATATCAAAGGTGAAAAGGGGCGGCATGTAGCTCGGGAGGCAGAGCGGGTTGGCTAATAACTAGGTTGCTAGTTTGATCCCCAGCTCGATCGAGCTAGCTGTCGCTGTCGACGAGCTAGCTGTCGCCTTGCATGGCTGACGCCGCCGTCGTTGTGTGAATGTGTGCATGAAGGCGTGTGTTTGGGTGAATGTCGGGCAATATTGTAAATTGCTTTGGGTGGCCTCAGGTTACAAAAAAAGCAAAAAAAAAAAAAGCAATATAAATGCATTCCATTTACCAGAAGCCCCTCGTCACGATGAAGGCCCGCTTCGAGCACATCCTGTGATTTGAAGCACGGTGAGAACGGCGTTGTTTATCTCCACGTGTGTAGGACATCCGCTACCAGAGACGCTACCGGCAGAGGAGGAAGGCGGAGCTGGTGAAACTGCAGCAGACGCTGACAGCGCTCAACTCCAAGGCGGACTTCTACCAGGACCAGACCAACTACTACGACACGTACATCAAGACCTGCCTGGACAACCTCAACAGGAAGTGAGTCCTCCCTACCCTCATCGTTTCCCCCTGCGTGGCAAGCATGAAGTTGATTTTTTTTTTTTGCGTTTCGAACGTTGGTTATTGTCACGTTTTCCCTTACGTTTTTAGGACAATTTTTGTACATAATTGTCGCTGTGCGTTGTCGCCAGGAACTCACGGAGGTCCATCAAAGGGGAGGAGAAGGGCAGTAAGAAGCTGAAGCAGCAGTCCCTGAAGTACACGGGCGCCCGGCTCCACGAAAAAGGAGTGGTCCTGGAGATAGAGGGCCTGCAGGCCAACCAGTAGGTTCAGCTGCCTCTCTCTCTCTGGGAACTGAGGGAGAAACCCAAAACGAACATGCTGCCCTACTTCGTGGTCAAATTCTTCAGCAGTGTGACTCACACATTCACACATTCATACCAACAGGCCACATATGCCCTTACCAATTAAAGAGGCTTCTCTATCATCTTAGGGAGGGATCCTGAGCCTAGGGAGGCGTCCAGCTCAAAGCCATTCATCATGTGTCAATTCTATAGATACGAGCGGTCAAGATGTTCGAGAGACCCAGAAGCTCAAGGCCACGAAGAAAAGTGTGTTCCCAACACATAGCCGCAAGAGATCAGCATAGAGTACACATATGGGTATCCAGGAGGGGGGAGTTCAGAACCATGCTTAGCCAATCAGAGCACATGAACAAGTCCACCTGTGATTGACAGGCAAGATGGCTTCCTGAACCAATCAGAGAAGGGATGCCCTGATTAAATGAGCCAGGAGCTAGCGGTCCTTAAACTAATTGGCTTAGATAATATTGTAGGCATGCGCAGAAAACGATTAACAATATTCTCACAGTGCATTTAAATCACCATAAACTGAAGGACGTCTATGGCATTTCTTAAAATTTACATTAAAATAATCCTTCTTTAACTTTTTCTATAATTTTTTCACTGCTACCTTCTCCCTTCTCCCTTATTCCTAAAACTCGTTAATTAAAGGGATCTCTCTCTTCCTCTCAATCCATTTGCCCTGCCGGGGAAAAGATGAGATATTGTCAACAGTTTGAAAAAGTTACATTGCGCAGGTCCTAATGTCAATACTCTAAAGGAATTGCACAGACAATATTTTAAATAACTGACATAAATGTGTTCCTTTTTTCCTTAAATGTTTCTCTTCAGGTTCAAAAATGTCATGTTTGAAATTGCGCCGAGCGAGGAGGTGGGAGACTTTGAGGTGAAGGCCAAGTTCATGGGAGTTGAAATGGAGAAGGTCCAGCTTCATTTCCAGGTAAAACTAAATACCTGGCTTACATTTTCCTCTAATCATTTATTTGAGTCACATTATTAGATAAGGTTCAGGAACTTATTGTTAACCTTCTGGGTTTCCTATGTGCAGGACCTGCTCCAGTTACAGTACGACGGGGTTGCCGTCATGAAGATGTTTGACAAAGCCAAAGTGAATGTGAACCTCCTCGTCTTCCTCCTCAACAAGAAATTCTATGGGAAGTGAGGGGAGACCAAAGCAACTCAATATATATTAGATATTTTAAAAGCGCCTTCTAACAGTGGGGCCGAGATTGAATGTGTCTGAGGTGTGGAAGCTGACTGATAAGTTGCACATGGAAGTGCAGCGATGGTAAACTGGGGGACTCGACAGCAGTGGTGCTTCACACTGATTGGCTTATTCACTTTAAAACCAAAATGTAATTTTAATTTGTTTTTTGTGATGTCTAATTACGTTTCTTATGCTTGTTTTTTTTCCCACTGGGTGATTGTAAATGGAATATATGTATTTTAAATTGTAGACCTATAATGGTAGGCTATGAATGTTTTATATGTGAAGCTATTATGTGAAGAAATTATACATTGAATCTCTAGTTTTGACCTGAATTTAAAAGGGATTTAGCAGAAACGGCCCTGTTACTCAGCATTGACCACTGATGTTCAGTAGTTTACCAGTGCCTTTTTAATTCAGAAAATGCATATCGGTCAATTTTAAAGAACGGAACTTTTTTAAATTAAAAACCTGTGCTATAAGATGATTGTTTAGGTAGACAAAGAAAAGTATAAGTGATAAATAAAATATTTCTCTAATATAAAGTTGTTATTCAGTGCTAATAAATGACAAATGTCTAAATCTTTGTCTCTATCTCCATTATGAATGACCTTACTTTGACTTCAAGTTACTTTCGCCACTTCGTCACGGAGGGGGGTGTGGCACGGAATGGGGGCGTGGCCGATAGACTAGGCGCTCCTTTTCTAAACGGAACAATACAATATATTTTATCGGGAGCAGTAAAGTTCGCTGTTTTTTAACCAATTCTATTTCGTTAAAGTAGGAGAAAACATGGATCAGACGATAGTTATACTTGCATTGTGTTTTCTGCAGACCAACGCATTTATTCCTCATAATGGTAAGTTAGATGTTGTAAATGTGATCGGCCATCAAATTGCAGATGACTCGTCGGAGGTATTCACTCCGTTGCTGTTTCAAATGACCGAATATCATCTTGACATTATCCGCTGTTGGTCATGTCAATTAGCATTTCATAAACGTGTTATTATATCTGTCTATATTATCATGTAAGTAAATAAGTAAGTAAAGCTTTATTTATATTGCACCTTTCAAAACCTTGGTTACGAAGTGCTTAACTAGTGCACATGAGACCAATAGGCCTACATCTGTCAAATTTACAAATGTATTGGATGTGTCCTTGTTAAGCACTTTGTAAGCCAGGTTTTAAAAAAAACCATGTAGGGACATATTTTATATTTTTATTGAATGTACACTGTAAAAAATAATAAAATAATATGTCCCTACATGATGCAACAAAGTTGTAATTAATCAATCATATGTTTGCTAGGCTCCATCGGGCCCAGGCCGAGGACGTTTGGTGGGCACTATGTAACGGTCACTGAAGAGTCGAAATGGGAATTCTTTGATTTGCCGGAGAGCAACGAGCTTGATGATGAATACTCCGGCTCAGGTAGCGGGCCGGTAACAGTCGGGGGGCCCGTCACCTACTACGAAACAAAGAAACAATTCCGGCTTTCACCCAAGGCCAAAGAATTCCTCCAAGGAAAGCTATCGACCGCTGTGGTCCCCACTGTGTACACGTTTGTGGTCATCATCAGCGTACCCCTCAACCTCGCCGCCGTGATCATGTTTCTGCGCCGGAAGCGTCCGAGGAAAACCGGGGTGATCTACATGCTGAACCTGGCCTTCGCCGACCTCCTGTTCGTGCTGGTGCTCCCCCTGAAGATCGCCTACCATTATCAGGGCAACAACTGGGTGTTCGGGGGCCTCCTGTGCCGGGTCGTGACCGCCGCCTTCTACTGCAACATGTACTGCTCTGTCCTCCTCATGACCTGCATCAGCGTCGACCGCTTCATAGCCGTCGTCTACCCCCTGGACGCCCTGACGTGGCGCCGCCCGAGGACGGCCTACACCACGTGCGCCGCCATGTGGCTGCTGGCCCTGGGAGGCGTGGCCCCCCTGCTCATCTCCGAGCAGAGCATCCCCCTGCCGGAGCTGGGCATCACCACCTGCCACGATGTGCAGGACACGGAGCAGCTGCGCACCTACTACCTGTACTTCTTCCCCGCCTACACCTGCCTCTTCTTCTTCCTGCCGCTCGTCTTGACCGCCGTGTGCTACGTTCGCATCGTGCAGGCGCTCGCCGCCGCCAACGTGGCCAACGGCTCCAGGAAGAGTCGCGCGGTGATGATGGCCGTGGCGGTGCTGGTGGTGTTCGTGGCGTGCTTCGCGCCCTCCAACGTGCTCATGATGGTCCACTACCTGCAGCTGGCGCGCCACGCCGCCGCCGACGCGTCCTACCTGGCGTACCTCGTCTCCACGTGCGTGGGTACCCTGAGCTGCTGCCTGGACCCCCTCATCTACTACTTCGGCTCGTCCCAGTGCCAGAGGCAGGTGATGGCGTTGTTGACGTGTAGAGACCTGGCCGGAGTGGAGGCCGGCTCCTCGCACTCCGCTAGCAGCCGACTGAGCAGCGGCAGGAGGCAGACCGAGAGCACCAGGTCAACCAAGATGGAGAGTGTGCAGGATAGGACCTTAAGGGACCAGTGCAGGAAGCTGGTCTCTTGAGGCGATGGGAGGATGGAGCGAGAAGCTGTGACCGGCTGTTTTTCAAGAGAACAGCAGCAGCTATTTGAGATTTGAGCAGTGCTTTGTGTAGGCGACATGATTACAGAGAGATTTGTATGATCGAAAGAAGGGAGAGGCTACTGACACACTCTGAAGTACAGTATATGGAATGAAAATTCCAGTACCTGGTGGTGGCGGAATTTTCTGTATTAATCTGTTTTTTTTACTTCACCTTGCCAAAAGTGTATATCTTAATGATGTTCATGTATATAAATGTTTGTTAAGTCACTTTCTATCGCGGACAGAGGGTGGCATGTAGGTGATGGAGCCTATGGCCCACTGAGCCCTTGCTTTTGCAGTATTATGAATGTTACAACGGCAACACTGTGATTGTATCTGTGGGAAAAATTACCACCTATCGCCAAAGGTCTTGCCAAAGAGGACAAAACTGAAAACTTTGAGATTGCAACTTTAAGTGTACATATAACTAATTTGTTTTGAATAAGACCGTATTAGAGCAAGTTTAAGCCAGACATCTAGGTCATATTGTCTACCAATCTAAAGTAGGGGAAACCTTTCACGAAAAATAGACACATTTTCATTTTGAAAGGATTATAGACACAATTAAGTTGTAAATTATACATTTTTATTGAATCCGTTATTAATAAGTATAATTATTAGCAAGAGATCCCCAAATAGTATTATTTGGTTGACAATAAAAGCAAAGCAAATATACTTTTACTTTCCTTCTGGTTCTGCTTGTTAGTCTACTAGTATTAAAGACACATCGCTCCCCATTTTACCCTTGCTTATTCTGTACGCTCCTTGTCTTTGCACAGCTCTGTGGAAGAAACAGGACAAACAGGATGTTTATTCCACTGGCATTTCCTGACCATCTTCTGCATACTGTATAGCAGTACTCTAAGAACATCATCGCTGTAAGGAAGAACGTTAAGGAAACGGTGCATCTCTCTCTCAACATTACCACCTTGTGGTTACATAGGATATTAGGTCTTCCATGGGAAGTGAGCTTGTAACCAAGGGGTTGCAATAAGCAGGGATTCTACCATATATATCCATACTTTAATAGAGTGGGAAGAAGAGGGGAGTAAATTAAGGCACTGACCTGTTTTACCATCATAGCTGTGGTAATTTTCCGGGAAGTTCAAACATTCAACCTGTTTCTTGAAAATGTCAACATCCTTCGAATCCATTTTACCCGTCCTTGCTAAAATAAATAGAGAAAAGTAAAAAATCAACACAGGTGCAATTTGAAATATTGGGAATAAGGAGGCACTGCTGGTAGAGGTAAGTTCATGAACGTTAAAAAATATGAGGTTTGGATGTGATGAGGACTTACTGAATTGCATGATGTATCTTCCAGTTGCATCTCCATTCCTAAAGGTGTCCGTCCACAGCAAACAGTCTGGGCATGTGTGGAGGATATGTCCTTTGTGGTTGGACAGATTCTCTTGGAAAAACAACACCATAGATGGATTTGAATATCATTCGATTGGTCATTGAATATACAACGTTTTCTATGCCGTGAAAGTAGGGCATATCGATTGATAAAGACCGGCTTTTATTGGTGAAATTAAGTTGATTGATATTATCTTCCAATAGTATTCTTGGTAAGTGTTTATACTATAGGCCAGAAAGAAAGTTCTGTTATAGTATTGTATGGCTATAGTGTTCTCATAGGCTACTTACTGCGGAATGTGGTCGCAACTCCTGAGACTGTCCCGTTCGTCTCTCCATAGATGCAGCGGTTACTGAAAGGTCACAAGTGGCACATCGACACGTGAGGAAGAAAATAAAACATAGGAGACCATTTAAAAAAAAGGAAAATGTGTGGAAAAAAAACTAATGTAATTTAACAACAAACTCATGGATGTTGTTTTCGGATGAGTGCCACTAACATATCCATCATACTATTTCAAATGCTTCTACAATTTAAACAGATGTAGTAATTATAATAAAGTGACTGCACTTACTAGCAGTGGTCGCCCCAACGCAGGGTCACCAGCTGACTGTCCTGCGTGGGAGACAGCTCTATCCAGGAGCTCTTCATCGCGTCCAGAGCCTTGCGGTATGGCATGGGGTCCCCGGACCCCATCACGTACACCCACTTGCCAAACACCTGCATGTACAACAACATTTTGTAATCATGGGACTGTGAAAGATCAAAAGAAATGAACGATGATTCAAATAATCTTTCAACAGCCATTCGCATGAGTCAACGTTTCTTTGTTTTTTCTTTTTCTTTCTTACCAGCGTGGAGTCCTCTGGTATGTACGGTTTGACCAGATCTTCACAGTCGGGTGCTGATGCGGCACCTAGGGGTGCGAGCGCCAAGAGCAACACGGCAACGCACACATCCATCTTCAGCGGGAGAGGTGAAGTGATGAATGGAGAGGACGAGGAGCCCACCAGAGCACTGAGCGGGGCTGCAGGGTCTCAGCAGAGCCAAACCACCTCTTTTTTTTTTTTTACTTTCGACTTCAGAGGTTCAGAACATTGCAAGTGCTTACGTGAAATAGGAGGAAGAGGAGGAGGAGGAAAAGGAGGAGGGAAGGGTTGGGAGGGGGCAAATGAAGAGGAGGGCTGTCAGGGAGGAGGGAGAGGAGCAGAACGAGATGGGGGAAGAGGAGGAGCTGGGGGAGGAGAGGGCGGATGAGGAGGCGGAGGAGGTGGCGGAGGAGGAGGAGGAGGAGTAGTTGGGTGATGAGGAGGAGGAGGAGATAGAGGGGGAGGTTGAGGGGGCCGACGAGAGGGGGAAGGATGGGTTGATGAGAAGGGGGAGAATGGGGGTGATTTGGAGGAGGAGGAGGCTGACGATGAGGAGGAGCAGGGTGATGAGGAAGAGGATGATTAAGAGGACGGCGGAGGCACTGAAGAGGAGAGGGCTGGTGAGGTGGCCGATGAATAGTAAAGGGGAAGACATTTTATGGCCCTTCTCGAAGTAACAAACAAAAAGTCGCCTTTCACAAGACTTGCAGATTTCTTTCACTCTGATGAATAGCTTCCTTGGGGAGTCTGGCATTGTTGGCTGCCATAGCTACTTGCTCTTGCCCTGGAAAGAACTCTGTCCCATTGACATGTCTTTAGTCCCAGTCGGGGAGGAACTCCAAAGCCATCCTCTGCAGCTTTGCCGGGAAGTTTGTAGGCCATGTTGTGTTGAGGTGGGGACTACATTAGAGTCACTTGACACCCTCACTTTGTCCCACTGTTGTTGACGTGGACGTTGCCGGGCAACCATCCCCGCTTAGTACGGAGAGTTAGACCGTAGGAATGAGTCAGCACAAGCTGTCCTTACATCTCAACCGCTCACCTTAGAAGTCATTGAAATGGATATGAACGATACTGTAGTGGATTAAAATAGCACCAAACACATATCGGGATATAATGTTTCTTTATTGTATGAACATCTGTAATAATCCTACATTTATCCACAGAAGTCATCTTTCAGAACATCACAACTACTGCATACACATTTGTAAGATACCAGTTTGAACAAAACACCTCTCCCAACTTATCGATCAGTGTTTTTCAAGCGTTTTCACTACCTCGTCTTAACATGGCATAAGCCCAACAAAACTAAGACAGAATATTAATATATACTGTTACCTATTATGGGGGACTACTCAAACTTAAAGGGGACATATCATACCACCAGGTGCGAGTGTGATTTGCCATCACAAGCTGTTTTCAAAATGTGCAGCATTGTGACATCACAAGTGGGCGTGTCCACCTAGATGTATAACGGATAGATGAGCAACGTTTGCTACAGTCCACTGGGTAGGCTGGTAGACTGATCTGTCCAGCACACATCTAGGTGGACACGGCCACCTGTGATGTCACAATGCTGCACATTTTTAAACCAGCTTGTAATGGCTAATCACACTCACACCTGGTCGTATGATATGTCCCCTTTAACTACCATTGTACTCTTACTGACACGCTCTCATGAGTCATGGTGTATCAGTCACTAATAATTCATTTTTCATGTTTGGGGTGGGGGGGGGGGATTGACGCTGTCTATTTAGCTTCAGGCGCGGTGGTCTCTTCCTCTTCCTCGGGAGCAGCAGCGGGAGGCGCAGGGGAATCTTCAACAACTTCCTCAGCGGGTTGAGCAGGTTCCCTTTCGTCAGCACAAAGGTCTGAAAGAGAGAGTGTGGGAGAGAGAGAGAGAGAGAGAGAGAGAGAGAGAGAGAGAGAGAGAGAGAGAGAGAGAGAGAGAGAGAGAGAGAGAGGGAGGTAATAGTTTAGATTCACACTTTTTATTGCAACAACAGCAGCTCCCAACAGGATGCAAAACGAGAATAAGTAGCAGGCAACGTCACAATAGAAGCCCATGTCTTAAGTTTGCTGACTTGCTCTGATCCGTCGAGAGGATGGTTCTGAAGGGAATGAGGGGCTATGAGGGGTACATTTCGTTCTGCTCACCTGTGCCTCCGTAGAATAATTCAGGAACGAACTTCAGACACTCAGCCTGCTTCTTGTACTTCTCCAGCTCAGCCGGCTCAAGTCCTCCGGTCCTTGCTGTTTGGTAGAGAGAGAGAGAGAGAGAGAGAGAGAGAGAGAGAGAGAGAGAGAGAGAGAGAGAGAGAGAGAGAGAGAGAGAGAGAGAACGAGAGAGAACGAGAGAGAGAGACGGAGAGAGAGAGGAATTGTGAAGCGGATTCAGCATCAGTGTTTTGTTGCGCACAATGATGAAAAAGTGCGTAGGGACCATAAAACCAACGGAGCACTCGGTGAAGAGGAACTCACTGAAGAGGAAGAGGTAGCGGCCCTTGGTCTCCCCGTCGGGGAGGAGGGTGGTGTCCTCGGACAGAAGGCACTCAGAGCAGGACTCGTAGTACTTGCCCTCGTGGTAGGACGTGTGGCCGTTGATGTTGACTGTGAACGGAAAACACAACGACAGGTGTCGACGAGTTAGCGCTTTTTTCGCCGAATGGTGTAGTCGCTTTGGATCGCTTTGGTCTGAAAGAGACAGGCGCTCAAACGGTTGTATGACGCACATGTTGTGTGGCTGGTCATGCCGGAGATGGTGCCGTTGGCCACTCCCTGAAGGCACTTGTCCTCGCCGCTGCAGGAGGGTGACAAACATTATCTGCTTTGAATATCAATTCAGTTATTGAAAGAGTGATTTATGAGGGGCCAACTGTATGGGAATGACTTGTAAATATAAACAAATAAATAAATAAAGGGTTAGAAATAAAATAAAATTGATTGCAAAAAAACTGTAGCGTTTATGTTTTATTATATTTATATTTATTTTGTGTGTTTGGGAGAAGGAGAGAGAGGGAGAGAGGGAGAGAGAGAGAGAGAGAGAGAGAGAGAGAGAGAGAGAGAGAGAGAGAGAGAGAGAGAGAGAGAGAGAGAGAGAGAGAGAGAGAGAGATTCCTACTCAGTTGTTCCCTTCAGGCGGTCTGCCCAGTAGATGGTCATGACTCCGGTATCTGTGGAGGCGGATAAATCCACCCAGGAGCTCTTCACAGTCATCAACTCATTCTTCAGGCCGGGCTCGTCCCAAGCCCCCGCATGAAGCACCCATTTTCCATAAATCTGACACACAATGACGGATCAATGCTTGGACAATTTAAAGATAACTATTCAAAGAGGCAAGAGACAATTTAAAGAGAACATGGAATTACGTATCGAATTCTCGTCTATAAAAATAAATAGTGCACGGTCCTATAATTACCATAAATTATATCGTTTGAAGGATGAGTGGCTATGAAGTTTTAAGAAAATAAAGATTGGACGCCAAATTCAATCTAGAGAATGAAAACAATAAGCAGCTTCAACCTATGCACGCTAAAGCTTCATGCTTCTGACGGCGAGTAGCAATCAGCGCAGAAAAGGACAAATACTTACAGGGCTGTGGCTGTCCAGAACCAAAGGCTTGACAAGTTCGTCACAGTCCAGCTCGGCTGCGACGCAGAGGGAGGTAAGGGCCAACAGAGCTACGGCAAGCTGTGCAGCCATGGTCAGATGCAAGTGCGTGGGGAGCAGGACTGTAATGTCAGGGATGCTGCCAAAGTGTGCCTCCTCAAAAGCACCAGGGGAGGTGTTCCATAACAGTGGGCTGGGCCAAACACACACACACGCGCACATGCACGCACGATAGCACGCGCATACACGCACGCCCCCCCCCCCCCCACACACGCACACGAACACGCACACACACACACACACACACGCACACGCACACGCACACGCACACGCACACACACACACACACACACACACACACACACACACACACACACACACACACACACACACACACACACACACTCTTGTTTACATTCCCATGGAAACAAATGGTGTTGGACATGGATAAGACATGGTTGAATCCCCTCCTGTACAGAGATTTCAAATCCTGTGTTCAGTTCCTTTCAGCATGGGCTGTATGTCCTCCCATTACATAACACTGGCAGACCCAGCCATGGGAGATATAGAGTAATGAGGGCTGGGCCTTTTTATAGCCTGTGAATAGCCTGTCTTGATAAACACACACACACACACACACACACACACACACACACACACACACACACACACACACACACACACACACACACACACACACACACTCACACACACACACACACACACACACACACACACACACACACACACACACACACACACACACACACACACACACACACACACACACACGCACACAATACAAAGTAATCCAAAAATGATTGGCCAATGTATAACTTTAAGGTCATTGATTTATATGTGGTTGTCACAACTTGTCTGCATAGTAATACTGAATCGCAAATATATAGATTTATTGATTTGTGTCACGTTGCCCTGTGCCTCTTTTGTGTTGCTGTCTGGTTGTAAACACACTTTGAACCTCATTGGACCATTGGTCCCTTTCAGACCCTGATGAGGATACATCCCCATGTTAATATTCCTCCTGACACGTCTGCATGCGAGTGGTTCACGCAATGATTACACAAAGATTGTTAAGGGTACATTCTTTTTATTAGCCTCTCTGTGTGTGAATTCAACAAAGTTCAGAAAGAACAACAGGTTCTACAGATTCAAACGACAGGTCTTTACTCGTCTTCCTTCACGGGTTTCTCTTCTTTCTCCTCCGGGCACAGATCTGAAACACAGGGAGAGACGGTGGCTTCGTTAGTTCCTTCACCGCGTCAGGAGGACGGAGCCGGTGCGTGGGTTGTGGAGTAACAGATCTCGGATCATCAGAGGTCATAGACTCTCAGCAAACAACCAGGCAGAGTGGTAAAGGCACAAAAAAAGGCTTTTTTTGCGGGTTTTGTTTGGTTCGAGATGAAGGGAACGACATCTCACCTGTGGTGCTACCCATGTGCAAGCCTAAGGTGAAATTGAGACAGGCGGCCTGCTGCTTGAACATTTTGAGGTCGGGCAGACTCAGGTTGCCGGATCTGGCTGTTCACAGGGAGAGCGAGGGGGAGAAGGGAGAAGGGTTAGCTGGGGTCGGCTGTGGTGGTTGTTCTGTGCTAATTCACTGAGCCACAGGTCATGTGTATTCTGGATCGAACCCTCAGTTACCCCACTTATTCAAAATGTGTCAATTTCAATTCTGTTTATACCCCAAGAGTATTTTTGACTCTTTCGCAAAAAGAGAAACTGTGTGTGAAGTATGTGTGGACAACGCCACCTAGCAAATCGCTTACTGAAGATGAACAGATGTTTGCTGTCCGGTAGGCCGGGGCTTGTGGTGGTGTCCGTCCACAGGAGGCAGTCGGGGCAGGTCTCCAGGTGATGGCCGTCCATGAGGAACGTGTGGTTCTCGAAGGTGTCTACGGAAGGGGAACACAGCTAGCGTGTCAGAGACCCTACTGCAGTTTTGAGAGAGCACCTGGAGCTGATGCCAGTGTTTGTACTTACAGGCTAAGTGGAGCCTGTCTCCTACGGCGGTGAGGTTTGCATCGAAATGAATGCATTTTCCGTCCCTAGAGAGACAAGGGATGATATTATTTAGAACGCTAATTGGATTATTTACACCTTCATACAAAAAGAAGAAAATGAATACACTTTTTCTGTTGGTTTCCTTTTGCAAACAGAGAAGTCAACAAAGTCTGTGCAAACACAGATTGGCTTTGCCTTTATAACGATCGAGACCTTACACTCTGTCTGCAAACTCCAAGGTTTCGGGGGCATCAGTGGGATAGCGCTTCGGATTAATCCAGGACGAACTGAAGGTCTTCAGTTTGGCCAGTGATTCCTCTGTATCCGTGGTCCCCGCGTAGAAAATCCATTTCCCTAAAGACTAGTCCATTGAGAAAAAAAACAAAACATTGTTCCGACACGCAAGACCACTCACCGAACTGAGGTGTTCTGACACACAGGACAACTCACCGAACTGAGGTGTTCTGACACACAGGACAACTCACCGAACTGTGGTGTTCTGACACACAGGACAACTCACCGACCTGAGGTGTTCTGACACACAGGACAACTCACCGAACTGAGGTGTTCTGACACACAGGACAACTCACCGAACTGAGGTGTTCTGACACACAGGACAACTCACCGTTCCGAGATCCGCCAGGGGCTTGACCAACTCATTGCAGTCGGGTTGGGAGGCGACGCCGAGACAGGCGAGAGCCAGGGCAGCGAGGACCAGCTGAGGAGCCATGCTGAGTGTTGGACCAATGCTGAGGGTGGACCGATGCTGCAACGAAGGAAGCAGAGTGACTGTGGCGTTCAGCAGCTCAGAGGAGGCTTATATACAGGAGAAGACCGGTCTTGTTGCTGGTCTGGGAAGAGGAGGGCTTCTTTGGCACATGACAGTCACCCAGGGGGTGGAGGGGGGCGTTTGGGGGCGTTTGGGGGTGAGGGAGAGAGCGGAGAAGAGAAGAGAAAGAAAGAAAAAACGTAAGAAAATATTTTTTGCATTTGAAAGGGAAAGTAGGCGCTGGGATCGTGTGGTGTTTCCGTCTACTTTTGCCTTGGACTGATACAGGCTGTCCTGAAATAACCTGGTTGTTATTGTCGCTCAGTGTTTGATCTGTCTCCAGTCGCGGCACGGGGCAGACTTGTGCCTTTTTCCCGAATCACAAAAGCTTTGTTCTGCAGGGATAGAGTTTGCTTTTATTTTAATACTGATAATGATAATTCATTGCAATCATATATTTATTTCCAAGACACCTGTAGCACTTATACATAGTTAGAGTGTGTGTGTGTGTGTGTTTGTGTGTGTGTGTGTGTGTGTGTGTGTGTGTGTGTGTGTGTGTGTGTGTGTGTGCGTGTGCGTGTGCGTGCGTGCGTGCGTGCGTGCGTGCGTGCGTGCGTGCGTGCGTGCGTGCGTGCGTGCGTGCGTGCGTGCGTGCGTGCGTGCGTGCGTGTGTGTGTGTGTGTGTGTGTGTGTACTGTCACCCAAGGATGAGGAGTTGTGTCCTTACAGGGCCCGACCAGGGCCACCAAAGGAGAGGAGGGTCAAGTCAGGCCGGTCTCCCAAGTACCAGAAGAGAGAGCTGGATGCAACAGGTGTTTATTGTTTTTGTGTATTTGAAGCAGAGTTATCGGTTTAGCTTCAGTAACAAGCTTTTGTTTCACAAATTCACAGCAATCAATTTGACGTTGAATTCCCTGCTTTCTAAATTGTAATATATGTGTGAAAGGTAGTACTGGCTTTGAATTCCTAGACAGATTTAATTCCGTTTTTACTTTGTTTTTTTTAGCATTCAGTGCAGATTTGAAAATACCAAAACATCAATAACACCAAAGAAGAGGTCTCTAGTTACAGAGAGCAAAAAAATAAACAATAATAATTGTAAATGTAGACATAACAAAATGTGTTGTTGTTTCCCAAGACGGAATGTTCATTTTCTATCGTCTGATTAATAAGCCGCCTGTCCCCCATGGAGGAGGTCTTCCTGGGCCACCTCTCAGTACGTGCCATAGTCGGGGTGACCTGGCCCAGATACCACCAGCCGGGCCCGTCCCTTGGTCTGGAGGAGGTTCTGCCCCAGCAGGCCAATCCAATCCGATCCCAGCGACCGGTGGTGGCTCGCTATTCTCCAATGTACCGTGTTGCTTTGGTGATAATATGTATATCACCATACAGCAGGCGAGTTCAATATATATAGCAATGCACTGTTGTCATATGGCTAAATACTGAAACCTTTGTGGAAATGTTGTTGTGTAGACATGGAGTATAAGAACTGTTGATAAGAATACTTAAACAGCCTAACCCTAAAACCCAACCAAACCCCTACCCTTTTTATTTTTTATTGAAACAAATAATTCAAACAAGTAATGTCAGCATATCAAGTAATCTATCGTTGTTTGTCAGAATGTAATCTGAGCCTTTCAATGGCTACAACAAGCACTTTTAGAGGACATACAATGACTTAGTGCTATTGCCCCAAAGGATTCCATAAAGATATTTTTGGCAGATTACAGCTGCAGCATTTTTGCCCAATACTGGACAAAACAAAAATAATGTCTGCATTAGTGCATTAGACCTAAAATGATTGAGTATAGTCCAAGATTTTTGTTTTA
>NC_079417.1:9386510-9424010 GCF_026213295.1 Gadus chalcogrammus
TCATTTTATTTTGATATTATGGGAGAATAGATTAGTAATAGTGATTTCAATCGTCTCCGTGATTGCAAATTGTCTTCTACTTTATACATTTGAACTGACAAAAAGATCCTCAACTGACAACCAGCTGGAACGAGGTTTAACAGATAGACTTTGCCACAGTATTCGTCATAACAACGGACAGTTATATTATGCGGTATGGAAAAAAAAACGCATGTCATGTCGCGGATGTGCGGGAGTCATCATAAGTATGTATGTTTGTATGTATACATCTGTGTACATTGGTTCTCCAGCGTGTGCGAGTGTGTCGTTGTGCGTGCGTGCGTGTGTGTGTGTGTGTGTGTGTGTGTCTGTGTGCTTGTGCGTGTGTGTGTGTGTGTGTGTCAGTGTGTCTTATCTTCATTCATTACTCCAGAGGGCCTCAGAGGAGCGTGAGCAGAATGGTAACAGGCTGTCTCTGTCTGGATCTCTTCACTCTCACACACACTCCACTCTTCCTGTTCCTCCCTTCTCCCCTCCCCACAGCTTCAGCCTCAGAGGAACAATGCTCTTTTTTTTATCCCCACCTATCAGTCTTTCCCCCTATTTTATTTTCCTTTTTAATCTATTTTGAATCGAATTCTAATCTAAATGACTTTTGTCAAACAATGTCCATTTGAAAACACTGATTAGTGAACAATACACATGCAGTTTGTCTGATATTATATCATTTAAGGAAATATGACGAACATTTAATGATGTTTAATGATGGTATCCCGAGCTCAAGCCCATTTAAAACAGGAAGTACAACTGACACACACAGGAAGGAACTGCAGACCTCTTCTCCTTCTCCCCCCCCCCCCCATCCTCTCGGCGGCCATTAGTCCACTTCCTGAACGAGAGCGGAGGAAATGGAAAGAAGAGAAGTTGCCCTACTTCATAAAATACACACAACCACACACACACACACACACACACACACACACACACACACACACACACACACACACACACACACACACACACACACACACACACACACACACACACACACACACACACACACACACACACACACACACACATGCACACGGACACACTTCACTCCCAGCACCAGAACAAAGATGCTATGACATTTCCAAGAGGATTTCCGTGGTGTGTTTTGACTGACTCTGTCCTCTAAACTCTTTGTTTCTTGTAAAAGTGCACGTGAATAGCATGATGACATACAGATGTGTGGTAAACATGAGACAGACGGACAAACACAGACAGCCGAGCTGGGGTCAGAATCAAGCACAGCCCATCTCTGCCTGGCTGACGACAGTGATCGGCGTGCCCTCTGCTTTTAAACACATGTATTATTCACAGTATGGTTCCCTTGGCGACCAGAGTGTGTTTGGTCACGCTTCACACTGCTCCAGCCCACATCCAAACTTTAAATGTTCAGTGTTGAGGTAGATAGGCTTAATAACACCCTGTGACACTAGCTAGCCTCAGCCCCTGACAGAATATGGCAACCCCATATGTGTCTGTCCGCTCGCGAATAACACTGACGCTTTTCACAGCTGCCGCCCATGCTCACAACACGCTAAAGGACTGTGCCTAATGTCCATCTGTGTGGGCTTATGGTCCACATCAGCACTGATCCGGGTGGCCCCTGCTCTACAGAAGGAGCTGTTATCTCTGTGTAATAGTGCAAATGCAGAAAAATGCAGGGAACTGGAGGAGAAATTATGGTAAGGACTATAGTAAGTCTGTGTCCACTTGTAATGTCCTCCCGGTTAACATACTCCACGGCCCACGAAGGCTTCAGTACTTTATTCAACCGTTAGATACCCTCTCGTATGTCATTACGGCTGATTGCCATCGAGCCAAGAGGGTCGCAGAGTGCGATGCTCGTCTAGATTTGAGACGGTTTTATGGTCATTGCACAGTAAAACACAATGCAACTTAGTTCTGCAGCAATTCACCCCACTTTGCAGCCTTAAAAAAATTTATCATAATGAAAATAAATTGATCTATCTACCATATATATATATATATACATATTTAAACTAAAAATAATATTATTTCACTCACATGAGCACTAGTTATTTTATAATTTTGCACTTGTGAGTGGGTTGGTTGTTGGGGCGGGGGGGGGGGGGGGGTGGTTATTGGTTCAGGAGCTCACGAGTCCAGGGCTCTGGGGTGAGAGGTGCTAGACCCTCTGGGTGTGTTGTTATCATTCAAAAAAAAGGTGTTGCCTTATAATGCAACTATATATTCACACACCACTGATACCAAAGTCCAATCCACTTAGGTATGATCAGGATATATACTAACTGGATACTCACTCGTTTAGTTGGTACTTTGTTAACTGGTCATTACCAAAGACCAGTGATCGTTACACTATAATAAGATATATGATCAGTTCTTCTTGTTACTACTATACAATCTAATGTTAAACTGTGTCTGTGTTTCTCAATGTTTCAATACATCTTCGCCTTATATTAGAAGAATAAAGAAGATGTAAGAGGTTTTGTGGCATCGGCCAATTTTCTGTATAAGCTCTTTACTCCAACTCATTTATCGAGCACAGAAGAAGTAACATGTGGAGCTGTGTGAGAGACACACATGCACACACATACACACACACACTCTGACACAAACACACACACACTGACACACACACACACACATACACACACAAGCACACACACACACGCACACACACGCACGCACACGCACACACACGCACACACACGCACACTCACACACACTCACGCACACAGATTTACATGGATGTACATGACAGTCACTTTGAGCACTAGGGCTCCGTGACTACCCCCTTATCTGGCTCGGTTCGCTGGCACCAGAGGAGATAAGGAGAGATGAAGTGAACAGGGGGAAAGGCTGCGCTCGCATGCTTTACCACCACAGACAGGCTTTGAAAGCCACATCTCGAGACGAAGGAGGGATCATACTGCGGTTACAAATGGGCTCCTTTTATATCCGGCAGATCGAAGGATAGACCCGCTTTGATCCTGAAAGGTTTCTACGGAACTGTACTCTACTTTATACGTACATTATACAAGCGACTTAATCCTTCTTCACTACATGTCGTGCAGTACGTTCTTTTTAAAGAACAAAATGTTGCCCTGTGGCGCCTTCAGAAGAGCTTTACAGACGCTGTTTAACGTTGTTGTTCTTGTAAGAGGCCATGTAACAGAACGACAAGAAGAGGCCAGGGGAACAAAGGAGAGCTTGTAATCCAGTGAGTTGTCGTTTGCTGCCATTTGAAGTTGCATCTTGATTTAAACTTCTTGTTTAAACCATCCCCTCTGGTTCTAAACTCAACTGTTACTCCCTCCCCCCCCCCCCCCTCCCCTCCACACACACACAACCTCGTCATGACCGCCAGGGGTCCGCTGTGGGGTTGCCAGGCGCCACCTTGGCGTTGATGTCCACATGACAGCACAACCACACCACCCCGGCATGACCAGACACACATGTGCTACGCCAGCGGAAAACACAAACACACTCCTCAGAGACACTTTACAGGAGCTGCGGGTGCAACAGGCCAGGGAGGTAGAGGGAGAGGGAGGGAGGGAGGGAGGGAGGGAGGGAGGGGGGAAAGAGAGAGAGAGAGAGAGAGAGAGAGAGGGGGAGGGAGAGGAGAGAGAGAGAGAGAGAGAGAGAGAGAGAGAGAGAGAGAGAGAGAGGTGAGTGAGAGAGAAAGGGAGGGAGAGATGAGAGAGAGAGGGGGAGGGAGAGAGAGGTGAGAGAGGGAAAGAGAGAGAGAGAGAGAGAGAGAGAGAGAGAGAGAGAGAGAGAGAGAGAGAGAGAGAGAGAAGGAGAAGAAGAGGGTTGAACAGAGCCATAGAGGGTTTAAAAATGAGTGAGGACCATTTATTTTTACTGCATTTATGGACAATACAATATTGACCCTTTATACACACACTAATTCAATATTACGGTCCAAATTACTACCTGCAGGTCCTTGGGGGGTTCTTCCCTGGAGGATTACTTTGTTAACATTAATATTGATGCCTTTTTAACACGTTTATGGTTGAGCTAAGACCATTTTATTCTTCCATGGGGTCGTTGACGGGTTGTCAACTCTTGACTGGTTGACTCCGCCGTCGGTGTGTGAATGTATGCGTAAATGGTGATTGTGAGGCAATATTGTAAAGCGATTTGGGTGGCGAATGGTTAGAAAAAGCGCAATATAATTGCAGTCCATTTACATTTATTTACATTTGACCATTTTATAGGGTCGATTTGTTTGTAGCGATCTCTGTGACCTCAAAGCTGGCCAAAGCCATGGGGTAGAAGAGAGAGTGAGAGGTGAAGAGGAGAAAGAGAGAGAGAGAGAGAGAGAGAGAGAGAGAGAGAGAGAGAGAGAGAGACAGAGAGAGACAGAGAGAGAGAGAGAGAGAGAGAGAGAGAGAGAGAGAGAGAGAGAGAGAGAGAGAGAGAGAGAGAGGGACGGACGGATGGACGGACCGACAGACAGACAGAGTAATAGCAGATGTAGGAGGCCTATTAAAATGGGCCCACTTACAGAAGGAATTTATTTTGCTGAGTATCACCAAAATAACATTTGAGCGCTGTCTGTATTTTTATTCTTCCAGACTGAAGCTCCTGTTTTTCTCCTCTGCTCTCTCTGCCTAACTCTCGCTCCACTTTTCCTTCCATTGCCATGGCAATGATGTTACAGTGACTCCCCAACCCATCTCTCTCCTCGGCAACCCCGAGAAAAGAGAGACATAGAGAGAGGGAGAGAGAATAAATGAAAGGGGGAGAGAGAGAGAGAGACGGAAGGGGGAGGGAGAGAGGGAGAGAGGGAGGAAGAGATAGTTAATGAAAGAGGTAGAGGGAGGGAGACGGAAGCGGGAGAGAGTAAATGAGAGAAGTAGGAAGAGATGGAGGGAGTGGAAGGGAGAGTAAATGAGAGAGGGAGAGAGAGAGAGAAATAGATGGAGGTAGTGGAAGAATAAATGATTGATAGGGAGAGAAAGGGTGAGAGAGTAAATGAGAGAGGGAGAGCGGCAAAGAGAGGGAGAGAAAGTAAATGAGAGAGATGGAGATGGAGGGAGAGAGATGGAGGGAGACAGATGGAGGGAGACAGAGTAAATGAGCGAGGGAGAGAGGCACGGAGAGGGAGAGAGAGTAAATGAGGGAGGAGTATTGAGAGGACAAAGTACTCCGTTACCCTGGAAACAGACTGGGGGTCTCAGCAACCCCCATCCCTTATCAACCGGTTGAAATAAGCTTGTTAGCTACAATTCCAGGGGCTGGAATGGTGTTGTCCATACCTCCTCGCCTCCAAACTCTACTTTCTCAATGCACACACATCTCCAAAATATATGGGGGATACATCATACCACTGTCCTATCACCTCGGTGACGACGGGCTCTGGTCATTCTGTCTGTAGTACAGTAGTACTTTTTATTCTTTAATCAAGCTGTTCCGCATTCTTATCACAGATCTGATTTGACTGCATATGAGAAATAAACATCATTATATTTATGTTATGCACTTTTGTTGCCCAGAGTGGGTTTCCTCTGCGATGTCTCCACAGGCAAACACTGGCTTCACTCAAAGGAGCTAACAAGCCAATCTCTCTGCTAATAAAAATCTACTTTTATGGGAGAATCACAAAATTATTTTATTATAATGTTGGAAGACGAATGTTGGTGCAGCGTGTGTGTGTGTGTGTGTCTGTGTGTGTGTGTGTGTGTGTGTGTGTGTGTGTGTGTGTGTGTGTGTGTGTGTGTGTGTGTCTGTGTGTGTGTGTCTGTGTGTGTGTGTCTGTGTCTGTATGTGTGTGTGTGTGTGTCTGTGTCTGTGTCTGTGTGTGTGTGTGTGTGTGTGTGTGTGTGTGTGTGTGTGTGTGTGTGTGTGTGTGTGTGTGTGTCTCTGCCCCTGGCTTTCGCTCATGATCAGAGGTTGTGGAGGAGGAAGAGAGGAGCTGGCTTGAACAGGGTTTTTCAGGCAGCATATCAATATGTCCACAGAGGTGGGACCATTTGCAGCCTCAGTGTTACCCTTTACCACCATGAAGGACATTTCAGGGACATGTCCTTCAGGAGCAGGTGGGGTTCAGGGGTTTGTGTAGATTGGGGTTTCAATCCCAGTAGCATTAGCTAAGGATTCTTTGGACGAGTTGGCTTTTCATCGGCGTAATTTAACGATGAATGTTAAATTACGTATATAAAAATGACTACATTTTTTAATAGATCAACAAGGCTCATGCTAGTCACCTCATTTCTTGTGCTGACCTTTTCGAGCACACATCTCATCCCAGCTCTCCCCAACTAGCTGCAACCTATTCTCCCAAGGCAGGACATAACAAATAAAGCACCTTTTGGAAATTGCCTTTCGAGTAGGCGGCGCTTAAACCCAGCATGATGGTGTTGGTCTTTTCAATTCACTGCTAGAATCCCCCTCAACCGCTTGCTCTTTCGGAGGATGAAGTGATTGCTTCTTGTCAGCAAAATAAATCGACCCAAAACACATTTAGGTATTTTTGCTCTGAACCTTTTGAGTCTCAAAGCCTATACAGTTAACCGTTAATTGTTTTATGAGCGCTGCAGTTTAACACAATCTCAGGATCTCACAAAACTCTTCAGAGATTCATAAGGAAGAAGCTTTGTCCCTTAACTCAAAGATGCGCACACAAATATATATTTCTTTGTGGCCCAGGATGTGTTTCAATCTTGGCAGCTGGACTTGACTTGTCAATAATATCAACGTTATTTGTGTTTTTTGCATAGATTACTTTAAAGTGTTTGGTTTTCGAGTGATTTCTTGAGCATCTGACTACAGGAAGAATGACTGGTTTGTGGAGATGTGAATTGCATCTTCACTGTGTTAAACCATGTTTTAAAAGATGCACATGTTCCTGTCTGGCCGTAATAGTCTGCAGCTGTGGCTCATAGGTTAATTGAGCCACACCCATTCTGGTGCTCCTTAAGAGGGCCAGAGTTCTAGACTGGAGGGAGGCTCGAGTTGTGCAAGTGAATCAACTGTTGTGCTATTGTTTTTAAGTGAAAATATGCTTTTTACCAACAACATTGTGCATCAAGGAAACTCTTTCTCACATGGTTGTTAACTATATTCCTGTTTCTCCAGTTCAACATTCCTACCATCCCCGTTATTCATGCAACAGTGAAGTGCAGTGAAGTGTAATGCTATATGATATATCTTTAACTCCCCTTAGCTAAAAGGTCTGGCCCTCCTAATACGATTGTGCTTAAAGAACCCCTTCGGTTGGCATCCATTTACTTACTGTTATATTTTCATTAAATGTGTGTGGTTAGATGTATCTGCGGGTAGGCCTACATTTTTGAGTGAAAACGAAAAATGCAAACAATGTCACACCTCCAGTCATTTCCGAAACACAAGATGGAAATTGGGGGGGGGGGCAGATGTTTAAAATAAATATGAGTATTAACATCTGGATGTGCTCTATAGGCTGCAGAGCATAAACTTTGTGAACTTTATCCAGAGTCACTTCCTGAACATTGAGATTTTTTTTTTTATATTATAAACATTTACACATTCTGCGAAGCAACTCATCTTAAATGAAAGCAACATGTATCACTTGAAAGAGAAGCAGTTTTCATCATCTTTCCAACAGACCGGAATGGTCTATCCAAAGTGTAAGTCCGACGTTTATGTCGAGCACACAGAGTTCGGATTGAATTGCATCAATTGTGTTCTTATCAGCTAAGTGGCATTTCCAGTTCAAGCCGAGGATAACCCAAGTGTTCCAGTTGAACCCAAGGATAACCCAAGTGTTATGACTGAGTAAATGTCAAAAGCAAGACGCCAGCGCACCCTCCATTACCGAGGATCGTTCTACGTGTTAAAGTGCATGTGCAGATTTGTACGGTCCTGCAAGAGCGCATGTGACGCGATGTGAAGCATGCATATGTATGTCACTTTGCCTTGTGCAGAGCACACTGAGGGCATGTGCACTTGTGTGAAACGGACTGATGTGAATATATCTCCATACATCAGTGACTGAGTCATAAGGGTAGGACCCACTCATGTGAGACGGGGAGGTCTGTCCGTTCGGGAGAGATACGGCCTGTTCTTCTCAGCTCTTCGAATATTCAGCGGCATGTCCGTACTGTTTCTGGTTGAACTTGAATAAGCTCAACATTATGGCCTGATCCTGTTATTGTTTGTGCTTTCATTACAGCGGGCGTATCTGCGTGACTTTTATAACAACCAGTCACACCTTGTTTAAAGAGGAATGATCTCAGCCAGGGACGTCCCTAGGAATTCTGGGCCCCCTGACAGAATTCAGTTATGGAGCCCCCCCCAACAATATATATATTTAATATATATATATATTATATATAGCCTACATTTTTTATGTTATATATTCATTCACATTTTATCATCAGTAAATATTGGGTAATACTGGGTCGAAATTGGGTAGTCATTATCATCAGAAGAAAATGAATAACAACTGAATAACATGATAAACCTACCTACTTACCTAGGCTACTTTGTACACTAGATAGTTAGTTAGTATTTAGTTACACATTTACCTGGCTTGTAGTTACTATAGACAGAAATAAGCTAAAAAAAACGGTGACAGTGCTGCTTCTACTTAGACTGTCCTCCTTCTCCCCTTCTTCTATTTCAACCTCACTGGTTTCTTCTGTGGGTTCATCATGGCTTGAAGAGGGCCCTGACTCTAAGATACATCATATAATTCAGAATATTTCTCATAATTATCTGAGCATATTAAACAATGTTGTCAACAGTCTATTTGATTGGATTGAGCTGGGCATGACTAAATATGTATTTGTATGTTTTGATTTGCTGCATTAGCCTACAATAAATAGCAGCTATTAATCTAAGGGTAGACTACTTGTAATTTTAGCTGACTTAAAACTAAAAAGTCAGCTAAAATGTAGGTACCCTTGGTTTAATGTCTGCTAATATTGTAATGCAGCCAATCAAAATATTCAAAATCTGTTTACATAAATGTTATTATCATGCTGGCAAGCAGTATGGAATGTTAATCATTGCATTATCTCCATGGTCTGGGTGAATACTCGATTCTCATTGGCTGGAGGGTGTAGGTTATGCTGCTATCCATTTGGATGGTAGGCTGGTACGAACGACCAGCTTCAGCGAGAACGTGACGTATTTCCCTTGCTCCAGCCTTCCAGTTTGCTATTTGTGTCCGACGAGTTTGAGAAGAAAACTATTTTGGAAAAAAGAAATAATCCAGTGTATAATGGTTGCCAGCCTTTACAGAAACATTAACATTGCAAGCCTTTTACTTTGAAATAATATTTTGCCATTTTCGCCAATTTTAATTTCAACAAGTGCTGTCGTGTTTCTGTCGAGCCACGAGGGGTAGTAGCGGGCTAGTCATCATTAGCAACATAGCCTCTTTAGCAAACCAGCTTGAAAACACAACTTTACATTGAATTTCACGCAAAGCAAGACCATAAATTGGTGACCGGATTAAAGCAGCAATGAAAGCAAGTGTGTAAGAGGATTTAAAATTTCGACATTACAACCCCCAACGTGGTACAAATACAAAGAAAATACAGCTCAATCCCCATTGACTATGGGCGCAGCCATCTTCTTTGCTAGTTGTACAGATCTGCTCGCTCTACTTTGAAAGCGACGAGATACTACGACCGAAAGGGGGCGTGCCTCAGTGAAATGCCGCAATAAAGCTGGGAGATTTGCGACTTTACCACTTCGTACATCCAAATGGATAGCAGCATTAATTTACACCTAGGAAAGACGTTGACCCTATGAAGACGCTATGGCCACGTTGCTTGCCAACGCCTGCATACGGGAGACATTAAATAGTCTGCTCGACTTGTAAAAATCATGTAGGCTTTTTGTAAATTGGATATCATGTGAATGGTAATACAAACAATCTTTTCAGTTTTATCATCCAGTGCAGGCTGTAATTATTTTAGCTACAGTAGCGCTAGCTGCTAGGCTAGGCTTGTTATCAGGTTGTTGGGAAAGTGTAGAGGGAGGGATAAACCTTCCTTGGTAAAAAACTGGGTGACGAACTTTCGACCGCTTTGAGCTCTTTCCTCTCTCTCTCTCTCTCTTTCCTCTCTTTCCTCCCCTGACAACCTGATTTCTTAATTTCAGCGACCGGGATACACACAAACAGACTTTAGACTGCTAGTTTAAGACACTAGCAGTCTGCACTTGCTTCACAATGATCTGCCTGGCTGCTACTTTGCTCTGCAGTAGCGCAAGACTTGGGCTGTACCAAATAATGACAAATGAGAGGGGTGATAATAGGGAGAAGACTTTCTAATGATTTTGTAAAAAGAAGTAGAAACAAACCACAACAAAACAACGAAACAAACCACCTTAATTAGATTTTTTTCTCTTGTTTTTTTTGCATATAGTTTTAATAATACCACCAGTGTCCTCTGGGGCGCCCCCGTAATTTCTGCGCCCCTGGAATCATCCTAATTTACCCCCCACTAAGGACGTCCCTGATCTCAGCAACCAACTTGATTTCTTTCTTTCTAGTTGGTTTTGAGAAAAAAAAGTTAGAAAGGGTTATCAAAAGTTTTGATAATCAATTCTGATTGTGGAAGTCCAGATTGTGTTAGCGTGAGGTGAAATTCAATCTTCTGACTATAATTCTTCCTGGCTTCCATATTTTTTTAATTGTATTGCTATTAAAAATATGCATTTTATAATTATATTTTTAATTCTCAATCATAATCAGATAATCCAATCCAAAAACAATTACATGGAAGTACATTAAGTGCGTACAATATCACACATAAGAGAACAGTGGGGAAACTGGTGGGGAAAGTGAATGAAGTGTCATAAATTGTAAATTTCCACCTTGTACGGTACTTAACGCGGGGGTCTTACGAATACACATTTTGTAACCTTCGGTCTAGGCAATTAGGAGCCAATTTTATATGTAAGCATCCATGTGTAATTACACAGTACTGCATATCCAGCTGAAAAACATGGTACTTAATGCATTCAAGGCTATTATATGGCAAGGGCTCATCAGCATAACATGTGGAGGGCTGTTCAGAGGGTAAAGAAAATATGTCTAATAAAGCTCCTTTTTGTCGGTGTACAGTCAGTAAACACATCTTTTGCCAGGTCTACTAACCATAATTGTGAAAATACTACATGTACTTTGTCAAACGTACAATAAGCTTATATTTGATTAAGCATTCAAAATCACAATAATAGGCAGGATTTCAATCGTTTCACGTCGATCGATATCTTTGTGAGAGATATGAGATGAGACACAAAGAATTGCTTGTTTTTCTATGGCTCCACGCAAATGGAATAATCACTTGTTTAGTGACGAGAACACAATAGCCAAAGCACTTAACAGAAGTGTAAATGGGCTTTCTTATGTCTGGAAGGGCTAGTATGAAAATCAATAACCTTGGTTCCTTCTTCACTTAATTCATCAGATTTCTCTTTCCATCCATCTTAACATTATTAACTTCAACAGGCACACTGTACACTGAGATCTCACAGCCAGACCTGAATATGCAGCAGATATATTTACACTATGGACACAGGCTTTAAAAACATAGCATAGTGAACACCTACAATTATGCTGAGCAAATACACATGGTTGCAGCTCACATCGAGATGGAGGGACAAAGGGAGTAAGATGCTTCTCCTCTGATCTTATCAATTATCGTGTTTAAGAGACAAAGATAGTCTGTGCTCCCTCGCCCCCCCCCCCCCCCCCGCATTCATCACACCCGTACTCCGTAATTATCTAGCTGAAAGTAATTACCATCAAAACCTCTGATTAGAATCTCCGTTGCTCCCAAAGTCAGAAGCTTGGGAGAAGAAACAATTTAAGTTATTATGATTTTTTTTTTCCTCACTACAACATTTGCAAACTGTTGTCGTTTAATTCATTTAATTGTAATGGAACAGGAGATATGACAGGGGAGTCATTCTGATTGGATGAATGGAGAAGAACATTGGCATTGAAGTCCCTGATTGAAAGTGACCCCAGTTTATTAACAATAGGGGCTAATTATGATTCACTGATTACAACTCCTGAAAGAAATCAGGTGTTAAGGATGCCCCTTGCTGGTCACATTAAAACCTCATCTGAAGGTATTTATTTTTAACATGGAAAGCTAGAACTTCACTGTTTTTTTTGTAAGAAGCCATCATTATTCACAATTCCCTTGTTTGGATTGTTGTTTCAGTAGAAGTGATAAGAGAACAAAAGAAACAATCCTGTTTTAGCTCCATTTCACTCCATTGGATGTTTGTGATTCCAGCCGGCTCCCACTTTTCTTTGCTCATCTTTATTATCCACTTCCATTATTTTGATTGTCTCTCTCTATCCTTTGTCTCCAAATGATTATTCGCCTCTGATTTTTTGTGCTGTTTTTGCATCTCTCTCTCTCTCTCTCTCTCTCTCTCTCTCTCTCTCTCTCTCTCTCTCTCTCTCTCTCTCTCTCTCCCCCTCTCCCCCTCTCTCTCTCTCTCTCTCTCTCTCCCCCCCTCTCTCTCTCTCTCTCTCTCTCTCAAGCTGAGGTCACGCCGCCCTCCAGCACCCTTCCCAGAGCGAGGATGACATCATCACTCTACGGCCGCCTTCCCAGAGTGCCCATTCATCACTCTCATCATCATCATCATCATCATCATCATCATCATCATCATCATCATCATCATCATCATCATCCTCATCATCCCCAACCTCAGCCTGGCCGCTGCATTTGCTCACTAAGACAGTGATGCACTTCCACACACACATGCACACGTACACGCACACACGCATATGCATACACACACGCACACGCACACACATACACACGCACATACACAAATATACGCATACACACACACATACCCACACACATATACACACACATACATACACACACATACACATGCATACACATAACACACACACACACACACACACCCCCACACACACACACACACACACACACACACACACACACACACACACACACACACACACACACACACACACACACACACACACACACACACACACACACACACACACACACAAATACACATAGCACACAAACACTCATACACAAACACACACCTACTGCAGAAAAACAAAAAAGGGCAACAGCCTCCACCATGTCTATGGGATGGTGGGACGAAACAACGAAGGAGTACAAATCTGGAGCAGGAGAGGAGAGAGAGAGAGAGGATGTTGGTGGAGGGAGAAGGAGAGAGAGCGAGAGAGAGAGAGAGAGAGAGAGAGAGAGAGAGAGAGAGAGAGAGAGAGAGAAGGAGAGAGAGAATCCTGCTAGGCGAGGCAAAAAGCTCTGACCTGTGCACTTTCAACAATGCGTCTCAATAAACCACAGCGGTGCAGACAAATCTGATGAGTCAGACTCAGGGCTACACGGGGAAAACAGCAACATAAAAAAAAGACCCCCCCCCCCTCCCCTGCAACTCGCTCCTCCAGCACCCCAGGAGGGCAGGCACACTTCCGCTCTCTTAGTCACCAGCTCATGTAAAAACAGGTCAAGAACAGCCCTCCCCAATACGGGAAAGTGCAGCTCATGGTGTACCCACTTCAAAATAAAAGCCCTCCATGTACGTTGAATCATCCTGCCTTAATGCAGGGAACATGAGCATATCCCAGCAGCGCTAGTGATTATGTCGGTAGGATAGAGGCAGGGTGCTTCCATTGGGTCTTTAACCCCCAAAACTCCCGCGCTAAGTGAGGCTGGAACTACTTTGTCGCTGTTTTGATTGTTGGTTTGCTTAACTCACATAGTCATGAAACGCCTTGGCCTCACTCGAGTGTTCACAAGTCTCTCTCCGCTCAGGCGCGGCGCAGTACAGGTCCCAGAAGACACTGCAGGGTTCGGGGTCATGGAGAGAAGACGCAGGGAGACAAGAGAAGAATTAGGGTCCGCTGCTGACACTTGAGGGATTTGACTGTATATCTATTGATTGTTTTTGGTCAAATGGAACTTGGTAAGCATCAAATTGCCAAGTTCTAGAGCAGAGATGTATACTTTCAAGAAAAAAAGATCTTGGTGTTCATTTATGTTTTCATAATATGAGTTTGAATGGTAAATGTTAATCTGAGTGTGATGGTACATGGTCATCTGAGGGTGAATGGTAAATTTTAATCTGAGGGTGATGGTAAATGTTAATCTGAGGGTGAATTTGAAACGTTATTTTAATTGTGATTGGTAAATACTAATCTGAGGGTGAATGGCAAATGTTAATCTGAGGCTGAATGGTAAATGTTAATCGGATGGTGAATGGAAGGGGTGTTTGATCTGGTGTGACACTCACCACCACCAGGAATGGAGGAAGCCTGGAGGTTCCCCTAATGTGATGTTCTTTTCCCATCGGATCTGACAGAAAAATAGAGAGGGAGAGATAGAGAGAGAGAGAGAGAGAGAGAGAGAGAGAGAGAGAGAGAGAGAGAGAGAGAGAGAGAGAGAGAGAGAGAGAGAGAGAGAGAGAGAGAGGGAGAGAGAGGGAGAGAGAGTGAGAGAGAGTGAGAGAGAGTGTTAATTAGGTGAAAAGCTGGTAATGGGTAACAGAAATCAAAGGAGATGCATTAGAGATTTTCAGATCGTATAAACAAGTATGACATGACCATTAAGTACATTACAACAAGGCTGCAGGGAATTATTTTAGGCAAATAATGTTGCAAAGATTCCCTTATTCTCATAAATACTTTGCTTTGGATACGTGCATACATTTGTCTGTGAGTGTGTTTGTTTGTGTGTCTCCCTCCCGGGAAGCATGTACTGGGCGTGTGGACATATCTAGTGCGTGAGGCTCCTCTACTGATGTCAACCGCCTATTGTTTGTAGTTGTTTGTATGAGAAGAGATGACCTCACGGCCTGAGGTGCCTCATCAACGCATTTATTGTATCGGCAAGAACACACAGGTAGTACATCATCACAATGACGGTCAACTACTACACTCTCCCTCCCTCCCTCACTCCCACCCTCCCTCCCTCCCTCACTCCCACCCTCCCTCCCTCCCTCCCTCCCACTTCCTTCCTCTATCCCTCCCTTCCTTCCTTCCCCAGTCCTTCCTTCCTTCCCCAGTCCTTCCTTCCTTCCTTCCTTCCTTCCTTCCTTCCTTCCTTCCTTCCTTCCTTCCTTCCTTCCTTCCTTCCTTCCTTCCTTTCTTCTTTCCTTCCTTCCTTCCTCCCTTCCTTCCGTCCATCCTTCTTTCCTTCCTTCCTTCCTTCCTTCCTTCCTTCCTTCCTTCCTTCCTTCCTTCCTTCCTAATCCCTCCCATCCTCCCTTCCTTCCTTCCTTCCTTCCTTCCTTCCTTCCTTCCTTCCTTCCTTCCTTCCTTCCTTAATCCCTTCCATCCTCCCTTCCTTCCCCAGACCCACGCTCCCTTCCTGCCTCCCTTCCTTCCTTCCTTCCCTCTCTTCCTTCCGTCAACCCTCCCTCCCTTTCTTTCCTTCCGTCCATCTTCCTACTCTTTCTTCCTTTCCAACTGTCTTTCCATCACTCCAGCGTTGTCTCCCCTCTCCTTCTGCAGCGTTGTCTCCCCTCTCCTTACCTCCTTCTCTCTTTAGAACACGCCAGCAGCCAAGGTCAGCCCCCCCCCCCCCCCCCCCCCCCAGCTGACATCACCCAATGGGCAGAGTCGAGCTGATTTATGATCGCATGATGTTCACCGAGGTGTGTGAACACTTTAACACCCATGAACAATCACAGACACACACACACACACACACACACACACACACACACACACACACACACACACACACACACACACACACACACACACACACACACACACACACACACACACACACACCACGCACACACACACACACACACACACACACAAACGTACATTGCTGCATAGCCTACACTTAAAAGATTAAATTAGATGAAACAGAATAAAGCAGAATAAATAGTGATGTACACACACACACACACACACACACACACACACACACACACACACACACACACACACACACACACACACACACACACACACACACACACACACACACACACACACACACACACACACACACACACACACACACACACACACACACACACACAGGTTATTATTCTGGATGGCAGCTGCAGGGGTCAGCAGTCTGAACGACCTGAGCGTGACCTCTTGAATGTCAGCTCGCTGTTGAGGGAACCTCTTCATAAACACAATGACAGCTTTGAGTTCTTGACTTTTAAAGACGGCCATCTCTCTGTTTATTCTTGCGCCAAATCCCAAATTGTTACGTGAGAAGACGAATAAAAAGGTTAAGGATAACATTGTCAAAAAGAAACGTTTTGCTCATTATATCACGCAACCGACACTATTAATCACAGACTAGATGCAGACAACGACGATGCCAATTTAAACATAGATTGCTTATTTTATAGAATTGCACATATTCAAACCAATGTTGACCTTTTAAAATGTTAGTATGTTTCAGTTTTCTATGTTCTGTATGTTCCCAACCATATTGCATGTTAGAAAATAGGAAATTCCCAGTGCAAATGAAGATGAGGGATCCTCATCTGACCTGTTGTGTCCCGTTCACACCTTTGACATGGTCATCCATCTGCTAATTTAATGGTAATCTCAGCATAGTAAAGATGTTACAGCGAGGAGAGGTTTTAAATGCATTCATCCTCTGCCAACTTCTCTAACAAAACATGCAACGTTTTTTTACCAGTTAAACCTGATTACAAACGGTTCAACTCTGCAAAAATTAAACATCCTACATCTTTTTTATTGACCACATATTATCGATTATCTCTTTTCGTCTTTAAATATACACACCATTATTGAGTGTATGAGTTGAAGCTAAAGTGTCATCTTGTTTATGCGTGTAATAGGAGTTTGGTTCGTGTGTTTGCGCTGTGCTTCTGTGAGTGCATTAGGCCATGTCAGGCTCTCATGTCTGAGACTGTTTTAATGGACTTTGGTTTCCACAGCCTGGAGATGTAAACAGATGTGGATGATAAACATTGTATAATAGGCCTTTAAAGCTGTTTTGGTCGACCCCTCCCTAATACTACTACAGTATCAAGGGGAAGGGGGAGAGAGGGGGAGAGAGGGGGAGAGAGAGAGAGAGAGAGACAGAGAGAGTCAGAGAGAGAGAGAGAGAGAGAGAGAGAGAGAGAGAGAGAGAGAGAGAGAGAGAGAGAGAGAGAGAGAGAGAGAGAGAGAGAGAGAGAGAGAGAGAGAGAGAGAGAGAGAGAGAGAGAGAGAGAGAGATAGATAGATAGATAGATAGATAGATAGATAGATAGATAGATAGAGAGAGAGAGAGAGAGAGAGAGAGAGAGAGAGAGAGAGAGAGAGAGAGAGAGAGAGAGAGAGAAGGAGGGGTGTTAAAGAGTGTGTGGTTGATTGTTTCTCTATATGAGGAAGAGTATGTGTGTGTAGGTGTGTGTGTGTGTGCGTGCGTGTGTGTATGTGTGTGTTTGAGTGTTTGGGCGCGCACACGTGTGTATGTGTGTTTGTATGCGCCTTATGTATGTGTAAGTGTATAGCTCGTGCTACACTTCATTTTAACTCTGATTGGAATGAGTGTTTTGATTGTTCTCGGCCTAACTTGTGAATCGCTGTGGATAAAAGCATCGGCTAAAAGATTGAAATTCAGTGTAAACAGTCTTACCTCTGAGAGAAAGGTCTGTGCGGACTTCTGCGCTCCTACATGCAGCAGGTATTCGTACACGTACAGCGCTAACCTGCACACAAACAAAAGCAGAAGAATTGAGGACACTCAGTCAGTGTTTCAGCATTGGAGCTGATATTAGCATTTGAACCATTGACTCAATTAAATATTCATCAAATAAAAGCACAGCAGAAATAACAAAAATACAATGCAGATTTGTTGAAACTTTTTTTTGGACTGTAGAATAAGCTCACCACACATGCTATGGCAGCAAGCTAGTGGGAATCATTGACATTGAATGGTCCCCATAGCTTGCTGTTCGTTGGATTCATAATCATACTTCAATGGTTACAGTGACAAACAGCTTGATTGTAGTGACGAATACAGAAAAAGGGATTCAATTTGGCAGTTCGCGCTACGCTCAAATATTGGCAGAAAGAAGAAGAAAATAAAGAAGAAATAGGTGTTTAAAAGCAATTACCTTTCTTGGTGGCTATTAGTTCAAATAATTCATATTACCTTTTTGGCCGTCTATGACTAGTTTTACTCATAGATGTTGGACCTTATTTATTAACAACTGCAGATGATTCGGCCTTTAAATTGTTGTCGATTGTCTCGTTCATCCCTCCACTTTTTATGACTGTTATCTGTGTTTTAGCAAAGTAGAACATTGCACATCATTTCTTTTTATACTTCTTCACAAAAACCAGTGGGGATTTTCAAACAAAATGAACCAAAAATGGAGACAGGCAAATAAGTCTGAAGTTCTGTCTTATCCTCGCTTGGACATCAGAGAAGTACGCTAACACGAGGGGGATCCCCTCCCACTCACTCCGTGGAGCTGATACAAGCTGATAGCTACCAGAGCAGGCGTTCTGACATTTAGCCATAGTGGAGGGGGTTTCATAACAGCTTTGAATACAGGTAAATAAGCTGACCCCGTCACACTGCAGAACTCGGCATTCATGCTTTTGTGCTCTGAGAGACCCAGACTGGGCGCTCTCAGACAGAGGTAAAAATAAACGCCCCCAGACGCTTCGGTCTGCCCGTCTGTGAATGATGGACTGCACACCTTTTCGCTCCGCACCCAGGTACTTTGTCTCCTTCCGTCCCTCCGTCTGCGCCTTCCCATTCAACCCGTCTCCTTCTTTTTTTTGTGGTTGCTTTCATCTGTGCCCCTCTGCGCTCCGGTCTTGTTGTTGTTTTTGTCCTCTCCTTATCTATCCCTCCTCTCACAGTCCCATCCGACGAGAGGCGGTGTTTGTCTGATCTTCTAACCCCTCATCACAGCCCACCCTATACACCTTTGTCCCCCCCCCCCCCCGACCCAGACAACTCTTCCTCCTTTGGCCTGCCACAGATGTTCACCCAAAGTGATGGAATATTTCACCGGGGACAAGGTTAACAGAACAGAATGAAAGGCTTACAAAACTCCTGACACCTCTACAGCGCAGAGCATGAATTAAACATTCACCCCTCTTTGGTGTTATTCTTTCCCCCCCTCCCATTTTGATCTTGGGGGGGGATGAAGTCGGAAGATCTCGAGTAGGAACACACGGGTTCAGTCGTTCGGTGGCCCGTGTCTCTGTCTCTGTCGTTCCCTTTTGATCCCCTCCCTCTCCCTTCCCTGCTGAGCGAGCCCACTTTAAGTAAAGGACAGTTGAAGCACTCAGTATGCGTTGTCCTTAAAGGTAGTTGCAGTGATGAGCGTTGGTGACGCGAACTTCGTGCGTACACGCAAAAGAGTCGCCGCCACGTGTGGCACCTGCCTTTCTAGGCCTTTGTGTTCGCCTGGCTCAAGTGAGATCCTCGAACAGCCTACGATGGCTCTAACAAGGCATCTTGGCTCTTGACCTGCGACCCTGATACAAGAGACGCACGGCGACTGCAAAGAAAGGGAAACAAATCCTCAGCCAGAGGAAGGAGGGTTGGCTGGAAGAGATAAGAGGGTGCCACGGCGGAAAGTAATACATGTTGCTCAGGAGGAGACAAACATGACTTCACTCCCAAGTTTGCATTCAGGCTGCTGACACAGCAGTGAGCAGTTTAAGTGTACGGTGGAGGGCAGTTTAAATACACAGCTAGTTTGTATCTATTCACCGGCATCTATTAAACACACAGAGGTCCACATGGGCTTTCTTACCTGCAGGCTCTAGCAGCAGAGTTCAAAAGGGACTCGCAGCAGATCAAAAGAAGGAGGCATTTTATCACACATCTATTTTACAGATCTGTTCAAAGAATGTCAAATAACTGCACCTCCCAATTAATTCTGCCAATAGGCTCTTGAAGATGTCTTGCACAAATGCTCTTTCTCAACTACAGGTCACCGGAACATTCCCAACGCTAAACTTTGTAATGTGTGCAACACAAGGTACTGAGTCAAGCTAAATAAAAGGGTATATATTTCTACACTAACAGGATGGGTTGAGGCAGGGGCTGCAAAAGGTTAGACATTCTTGATTTATTTGTCAAATAAACTACATAACAGAATACAAAGAAACCAAATAGTTAACCAGCTTTTGACTCTACTCAAAGCGAGAGGCTTTTGTAATCTCCAGCCCAAGAGTCTGCCCTTGCCTTGAGCTGTGTACAGACGATAATAAAGAGTCATTATTTTCTACCTGAAGTGTCGTGAATAAAAAACCCTTACATTAATCATCAATGTTCGTGCTGTGATTGAAAAGAAACAACAAGTGGTTATCCAATCTCTTCTTGCGTGTGTGTGTGTGTGCGTGTGTGTGTATGTGCGTATTAAGGATGGGCAAAGCGATTCTTTTCCGGGAATCAGTTCTTTCAGTTTCGTTCACTATCAAGATTCGTTTGTTTGATTCATTTGTTTGATTAGTTTGTTAAGTCAGATTACGTCATTCGACAGAGAATCTCACAGGTGTCTGCCCCCCCCCCCCCCCCCCACTTGCTTATAAGTATTGGGTACGCCTGCCAATTAAGGCTTTTTCACAGCCTGCCGACAGGGTACTGTCGGCGGTCGAAACGGCAGCCATAATTGAGCTGCGCCAAGCCGCACCGAATCGAACCGCACCGCGCAGTGGAAACAAGGGGGAATAAAACAGGAATGAAAAAAAGTTTTAAGTCACGATGCGCTCGGAAAACAAACAAAGCAAATTTCTGTAGCATTGGCCTATACGACGCAGTTCGACCATTTCCATGATAGGTAAAACAATACCTTATTAAAGCATGAAATTGTGTTGTACAACGAAACGAAATAAATAAAAAGAAGACGTATAAAGTGCTTGCATGTAATTGAAGCCTACAGCAATCGTTACTTAACTTGTGTGGCGGTGCCTGGTCATTTGTTTACCCATGTGCCATGGCAACGCGAATGCTACCTGCTGTAGTAATCTCATTGGCTGAATCTTTGAGAACGTTTTAGACTCAATCAATATAAGGTTGTGGGGAGACGGAGCTCTGTTCGTTTGTATATCTAATTTACGTGACCATATTTTTTTTTTATGTAAAAAAAAAAAAGGAATCAAAGAATCAGTTGTTTTGGGAATCAGTTCTCGTCGTTCACCTTCGGGATTCGTTCGTTGTGAACAAATCGTTCGCGACCGACCCATAGTGCGCATGCGAATGTGTGTGTGTGTGTGTGTGTGTGTGTGTGTGTGTGTGAACGCGCGTGTGTGTGTCTGTGTGCGTGCGTGCGTGTGTGTGTTTGGGTGGATCCAGGCATTTGCACCTATCTTCACATGAGCCTCTGACCTTGATCTCATTCAAATTCAAGTGGTTCAGCCTACAAGAGAGTCACGATTTAATGACATTCTTAATCTTGCGTTCTTAAAGACCTGATGGCTCTGTTGCTGGATCAACCTCCAGAAGACCTGATGCTCTGGGACCAGGGAAGAACGACTGGCAGGAAGGGGAGAGCTTAGCCTAATGAAGAAGGGAGTCAAAACAATGGCCATCCTTCATACAGCCTCTGTCTCTATAAGCGTGGCAGGGCCACAGATACGAGTTTGCCTGCTTGTTCCTTCAACAATGCAACATCCACCAAACCCCCTCCCCCCCAACACCGCTTACTGACTTGTATGCAGAAGCATCTTTTGAAGTAAGATTGACAAATCACTACTAGTTTTGGTGATTACATTCGTCCATGTACCTATCTCTTGGCCCTGTGTACTTCGACCATTCTCACACATTGAAACGTGTGAGATGTGTAAACGCTATTATCAGAGTTCTACAATGGGTTTGCTCCTAATTTATGGGACGGTTAAGTGGGCTAGGAGAGAGAGAGAGAGAGAGAGAGAGAGAGAGAGAGAGAGAGAGAGAGAGAGAGAGAGAGAGAGAGAGAGAAGAGAGAGAGAGAAGAGAGAGAGAGGAGAGAGAGAGAGAGAAGAGAGAGAGAGATGGAGAGAGAGCTGCGGAGAGAGAGAGAGAGAGAGAGAGAGAGAGAGAGAGAGAGAGAGAGAGAGAGGTTATGCTGATTTGTTTTTCTTATAGACAGACCCCCCAAAAATAGACAGATGAATGGACTCTGGGAGGTGTCGGAAGGCAAGCAGAGGAGCATAGCTCCTCAGCATATTCTACTGCTGAGGCTCTCTGTCGGAGCAGCCAGGCCCCCTGCTGTGACCTCCTTCTTCAAAATGAACACAATCCCAGAACCCCCCTTGCAAAAAAATTGCAGCACCGCAAAAACTAGGCTCGCTATCCATCGGCTACAGCTAAACGCACACACAACGGTCTCAGGCCAGCTAGACAGACGGAGAGACCCTGTTACAGTTCAACAGCCATATTTGCTTCGTTAGTGCATGAAGAAGTTTAGTCTGAAATGTAGGCTTTATGCATTTTAATGAGTGCCGTCTGAGATCATTACATGAGAGAAAAAAAGGTAAATCCCTGAGTGAAGTCAGGAAGTTGAGATTCTGTAATTACCTCGACAAGCTTTCTTGACAGAAGACTAAATTCTATCTGTCATGTCGCAGGCGGTGGAAACCTTTAAGAATCTGGAGGTATTTATGGATCGCTACGTTACAATGGAGAATGGAGAATAAAAAACGGAGGGATGTGGTGGCTGTGTGTGTATGCGTGAGTGCTTGTTTAATCTCAAAACCATTCGCTATTCACCACCACATGCGGTCTAACTATTTTGACACCTTGTCTACAAATTTTACAAAGAATGCCAGAAAGAAGTGGAAAGGAGAGTAAGCCCAAACGCTGGTTAACTGAATGGATCTAGAAATATTTCAGTGGTATAATAATGGTCATTATAATGTGAGCCCAGATCCATGTTTGTGTTTATTTTTATAGTCATGTTCAGAATGGCAAAATCTAAACAATAACATCATACCTTTTATTTGAAGTTTAAATACATCAGGCCTTTCCTTTCACTAAAGATTTCTGTGCATTGTTTAAAAAAACAACGTTATCTGTCTGACGTTAAGGATCCAGCTGTCACTGTGTTTGTGATGAGGATGTGAGCCATTCTTTCATATCAAATCTTTATCATCACAACCAACAAAACCTTTCCCCACCCGGCCCAAACATGACCCCAGCCAATGACAGACGCCCATCTACATGAGATAAAATATAATAATAATAATAATAATAATAATAATAATAATAATAATAAAAACAATATCATTAACTCCCTTCCCTCCATTCAACAGCTCCAAACCAAACAACCGCTTCTCACAGCTCTAAAACCAAGCCACCCCCCCTCCCCCGCCCAGCGCCGTCACCTGTGGTTGGAGAGCATCCCGCCCTCACCCCCCTCCTATCGTTTACAACTCGGCCGAGGTTGGAGAGGGAGCGAACAAGAGCATCAAAAGATAAAAAATATATTATAAACGGCAATCAAGGCACTGCCCCTGCCGAGGACACCCTGTGTGTGTGTGTGTGTGTGTGTGTGTGTGTGTGTGTGTGTGTGTGTGTGTGTGTGTGTGTGTGTGTGTGTGTGTGTGTGTGTGTGTGTGTGTGTGTGTGTGTGTGTGTGTGTGTGTGTGTGTGTGTGTGTGTGCGTGCGTGCGTGTGTGCGTGTGAGACAGCCAAACACTTTCCCTGATTAATCAAGCCCAGCAGCATGGCTTTATGTGCCATTTAGAGTCCTGCTAAATGACTTCACTTCAATCATTAGAGTGGAGCGTCCAAGGCAGGAGACGGGCCTGTGCTTTACTACCCCCCCACACACACACACACACAAAAAGATTCAAACACACACACACACACACACACACACACACACACATATTCAAACACACACACACACACACAAAAACTTTCAAACACATACAAACACACACACACACACACACACACACACACACTCAATCAAACAAACACACACACACACACACACACACACAAAAACAGTCAAACACATACAGACACACACACACACACACACACACACACACACACACCAAACAGACACACACACACACACACACACACACACACACGCACACGCACACGCACACGCACACGCACACGCACACACACACACACACACACACTCACTCACACTGTGTGTGTGTGTGTGTGTGTGTGTGTGTGTGTGTGTGTGTGTGTGTGTGTGTGTGTGTGTGTGTGTCTGTATGTGAAATCTGGGGGGTGCTGGTTGTGGGGCTGCAGTAAAGCACAATAAACAAAGACCAATATAGACCCATTACCATGCTGAATAATTCATCCTCTATATGTTGGGCAGGAGCAAAACAAGATCAGGAAAAATGACAAGCGAAACAACCGTGGGGTCTATGGGAGCCATTACACTGGTAAAGAGCGTCTTAAGAACCTGGGCTATTTATACAAACACTCACACACTCACACACACAGAAAGAAACAGACACACACACAGACACACGCACAGAAACAAAATCACACCACACACACACACACACACACACACACACACACACACACACACACACACACACACACACACACACACACACACACACACACACACACACACACACACACACACACATAACCACCCACACATAACCACCAACACATGCACAACCCCACATACAAAGAAGTGACAGGAAGTGAAAGGAAAAGCAATGAAATAGAGACGACCAAAGAAAACAGAAACGCAGACGATTAGTGAATGCACCAGGCAGACACGCGGATACTCTTGATGGAGGGATACAGATCAACAGCCAGATAAAGAAGGACCTGGGCGAGGAGCATATAAAGACAAGGTGTAAAACAGAGGGATCCCAGATGAAAGACAACACTCATGGACACAGGGGGAAAGGAATTAGGAGCGATATAAGGAATAAAAGGTAAGGAGACACTGAAGGGAAGTGAGCGAGAGAGAGAGCACAAGGGGTTAATGATTAATGAAGGATCTGTGGAGCGGTGGTAGGGAGGTCGGGACCCAGGTGAGGGCGGCCCGGTGAGGAAGGCCCGGTGAAACGGTCCATGAGGGGAGCTGAAAGGACGTCGTTATCAACCGCCACCCGCCCAGAAAGCCCCGAAGCAGGGAGGGGGGATTGAGTTTCATGTTCAGGTTCAACCTTCCTATTAAGACGGGCTGTGCCACTATTAGAGTTAGTTGACACTTACTCACGTTTCAGAAAGGACCTTTAGAACAAGGTAGGCTTCGAGAGAGAGTGATACTTCCTCTCTCTGCCAGGTTTGAGAGAAAGTCTCAAAAGGTTGGGGCCGAAGTGTCCTTTGGCATTCACGATAAGTCATAGAAAGGGGCTAGGATTTGGCACCGTAAAACTTTGCTATTCTTTGACAGGGGATAACCTAAAAGGGGCCGCTTATTAACAGCACCCAATACTAACACAATTATCCATGGTGAGCTGATAAACCCACTAAGGACAGATGTGCTGGATATCTCTCTGGCCTCACAGTCTACTTGGCGGGCTCCGACTCAAACTCGGGCCAAAATGCTCGTCTCCCGTGAGTGCGCGTGTGGCTGAGGCTGAATGGCTGGCTGCTAGTTGATGCATGTCTAATTGGTATTTTTGCTGATAGTCACAAGTTCAATCTATATTCTCCATTACCCAACCTCAGCCGCCCCTGGGAACCTCTAATGGCTCCGCCTGAAGGGAGAGAGCTTCCATCGAGACGTTCACATCCAGTTTATTTTCCCAGGGACGCCGAGCTGTGTATTCTGTCCAGCTGCTCACTGCAGTGCACTACGTCGCAGAGGGAGGTGAGCGAAGATTTCACTCATGAAAGATAATTATAATCAGTTCATGAAATCAGCCCGGACGAGAATCGTCCATGTACGCAAATAAACGGTGGTTCTTCAATCGGCCCCTCGTCTTCCTTGTTTTGTATCAAAATGAGATGGGCTCTCCCGAGCTAATGTTTGTCCTGGCCTTTATCCCTCTTAACTTCAAGCAAACACGGTTAAGCCCCGAGCACTGCTTTGGCTGGTGGACTGGCTCCCTGACACCAGGGCTTGGCAGGGATCACTGAAGCCTTCACAGTGGGCGATGAGCCTGACTGGTGAGCCGTGCTGCTGACTAACTTCAGATCTGTGGGAGAGCTTAGCAAGGCATTCACAGAAAAAAACAAACGGCCAATACACACAAGCACCCGCTGCTTCCAACCGCGGCTGACTGAAGTGCACTCGAGGGGAAGGAAGATGTTTGCTCAGAGGCCGACACGTAAAATGAGAAATTAAGATACAGTAAAGCGCTGGTTGTTGTAGTATTACACTTGTATTTCGTGAACTTCCTATGAATGAGGTGAAACATTCCCTACTGCATCCAAACTGGCTCGCAAGGTTGGGAATTTCGGTGTCCGGTAAATGTGGAATGTCCTGCATTGGGGGTTAACCGTTCCAAAGAAAAGGAAGCTCACATCCTGAATGGGAGAGTGAGTACGGTCATGGCCAACCTCAGGCTTTTGTTTGCGTTTCATTAAGTCCGGATCCCAAAATCATCATCTCAGCTTCTATTCCCCCCCCCACCATCACCACCCCACCACCCACCTCCCCCAGGAAGCTCCAGATTGGGAAGAGAAGAACAGCACAGAGACAGGCCGGCCTCTATGGTTAGGGGAGCGCACCTGATTTAACCAAACTCACAGAAATCACAAAACCTATAATTCAAATGTATGATTGCAGCTGGAAGCGAAGGCTTCTGCTGATAAAAGGAAGCTCTTTCATTGTCTTGCTTGTTGTGATTAAATAAATAAATACATTGATTTACAAACAGAATACATTCATGTACAACATGTTTTGTTCATGCACAGCCCAGAATAATTGTCCCAATGAAAGTCTGAAAAGCTTATTAATTTATAGTAAATGCTTATTAACCAACTTTATTGATCAACGCAGGAACCTCAGAGACCCGATCGGGGTCTAAATATTTTTTTTATGTATTACCAGGGAAACTGACTCCGCAACCTACATCCAATGGAGTATGGATGTATGGATATACGAACACAAACAGAAAAAGAGATATTTATATTGGAAGATACAGTGGTATTACAGTTTTTTCCTATCGTTTTCGGTCATGTACCCATACTATGGTCACTTTTCCCTATCACTTAACACAGTGGGCTTTAGAGACACACACCTCTGCATATCTGTTAACCTTTGGTGCAAAATGCACTACAACAACCACACCACAAACAATGCTGCCATAACTTAACACATGTTTCCTCTCAGAACACTATGGCCTAAAAAACACTAACATCTTGAAGCATTGCCAATTGCATATATAAAATGTTGCTGTGTCCTCCAGTTTGGCATATATTTCCTGTAGTGTTGCATTGAAAAAAAGAGAAAAAACACAGACAAACACTTCTTTGGACTACAGTAATAAAGTTTGTAATATTACAGTATGACAATCCAAGCCAAGTATCTGCTGACAGTGTTCATATGTCGGTTTACCTCCCACAAAAGATGTCACAATTGAGTGTGGTAAATGTACTGTAATTGTAAATACAGTAAATACTGTAAGTGTTTTATGAGAAACTGAGAATAACAATTTTCAGTTTCTGTAATGCAAATTACATACAGTAAGTACGTAATATATGATCCAGAAACAAATCACAAACACAACAGTTTTTTTCACTGTGCTTTACATTTTGGAGATTTTGTCACAGTGCAAGTGTTACACAAAACAGAAAATACATTACAAAGTCAAAAAATGTGTTCTAACAAAAAATGCAATGCACAAAACCTGCACATACTGTATATTACAGTAGCCCAACAGTGGCGCAGAATTGGGCTAATCCCTCCTATCCTCCGCATTTGGCCACAAATTTTCATCTACGTCGCAACGTAAATTAAAATAAATAAACTATAAACTAAATATTTTTTCTTATTCAAACATGTAACTTCATTTGTCTGTCCAAATGCAGCATCTTTCCATCTACAGTGATCTAAATTACTGTTAGGTTTTGAACAGAAAGTTCACTGTTTTGAACAGAGTATCTAAACATTGGTAAAATATGCTGTAGTTCCACAGCGTTTTGCCGGTAGTGAACATTGACTGGGGCAGGTATCCATGAAATTTGGAAGAAGGCGTCATTGCCAGCATTTGTATCTTAGCATAGGGGCAAGTAACCACAGTTTGGTTTCACATGGTCTACTGGTATGCTCACTGTGTGAAGTGTTTAGGGAATGTGAACATGGTTTAGGTAAATTGCCTAAAACGATAGGAAAAAACTGTAAAAGAAAGAAAGAAAATAATCATAATTTCATAAGAAATTATGAAACCACTGTTTTCATTTTAATCAATATATCATATCACTACACAACTACATTTGCTCTATCATACAATTATTACCCATCCGTTATGATGATAGACTTTCAATTTGAAATGTTTATCCATCGTGCAAGTAAATACAAACTACATGCGGAAAAGTCTGCACAATGCAAAAAGTAACAGGGATATTCTGTCGCTGTCATCTGCCCAAGGAGAGCGGACTACACTGACCAGATAACTTGTTGCGGTTGCTGAATATCTGACTATCTACTGGGCCTCACGAGGCTGTTTGCAAAACCCCTACCCTGCGATGCACACATCACGCCTCTACGCGACTGCACCCTCGCTCCCTTATCAACTGTTTCCAAATGGTCGAATAGCAAACAGCTTGGGCAGAATTAGATTCATCTGAACTCTGGGCGTCTTACCAAACAAAACAATCTACTGATCTGAAGAAAAAAAAAGCGTGTGTTTACGCCTATTAACGAGCCATTCGTATTGTCAATAATTTATATTAGTGTTGCCTTTTGAAACTCATTTTTAATTATACACTCTTGTACCCGATATTTCCAATAAGATACCCATGTTCCCTTATTAGCGTCAGCCACCTGAAACTGTTGGTCGTTCACTGTTATTCTCTGTCTATTTTTCCAAATCCCCCCAAATAGATTATGAGATTAGCTGTATTTGAATGAAAGTCAACCATGTTTGTTGCCTGGCTGCTCTGCATGGCTCCCTTTATTGACTCCAGCTTGTAGCAACTCTGGCTGGATACACCTTCCAACAAAGAACCGACGGGAAATGGCAAATTAGGGAAGCCGCAATTAGTACTTAGAACAGACAATAGAGCGAGGGGAACAAACGTCCGCGCAGCCGGATCAAGGCGTAATCAAGCGGTTACCGTACTCAAAGTGAGAGGATTTGAAGTCCAGAACATTGTACTGTCTCACAAATAACAAAAACAACATCGTGGTTGCTCACGGTCAAGACAACAAATGTGAAACTCAAAGATAGCAGAAAATGAAAGGTTTGCATTTCCTGTTGAAGAGAAAAAGGGAAGGATTGTAGTAGGATGTGACAAGAGACTGGTCCATTGTTTACCACTTACTCATATCCAAGTGTATTAATCACAAAGATATAGCTTAACCTTGTAAGCTGTTATACACACAATATTTTTTTGATAAATCAACACTTTTTTTACATTTGAGTTGCGTTTCATTTGGTATGATTAAGTCACCTCTCGTGGGGCATTTGTTTAATTTCACAGCTCAGAGAGCACCAATGAATTCAGGATTGTTTTTCTTGTCCACATCTTTTCAACATGCTATAACAGTAAATCTTGAATACGGTGTAATCATATTCCATAATGCTATAAAATAATAAACGTGTGTTTACAGAGGGAACCTGGAATGTTTGATGACCATATTTTGCTCCACATTGAGCTCTCTGTATGCTTACGACTTTTTTCGAAGACACAGTGGATCATTGTACTGTCTAGTAGTGAGCCAAATGCCAACAGATCATGCTGACTGAATCCACAGCCGTGTAAGCAAGACTATTGTTCAGAATTACCCAAACTACACTTACGTTAACCTAAGGCTTCATGCAACCAGATTCTTCACATTTTCAACAGACCTCAGTCGTTTCATTTAAAATTTAGGGCAAACGTGAACTGCAGAATTTATGGTAAGCCGTGTGCAAACACACACACACACACACACACACACACACACACACACACACACACACACACACACACACACACACACACCACACACACACACACACACACACACACACACACACACACACACACACACACACACACACACACACACACACACACACAACTCTTCCCCGAATAGACATCCAGGAATCTGGCTTTATGAAATAACATGAAGGATTTAAGCACCAGGCCGCTAACTAATTACGATCCATATAAAGATATAACTTATTTAAAGATACACCTCGATACTCAATACACAAAAAAACAGGAAGGCTGGCATCTTCTAGCAGACCTCAACTGAAGCCTCTGTGGTATAGCAGGACGCCAGAGAAAGGCCGGCACCACAACGTCAATGTCAGACACCCACAGAATGCAACATTACCCACTCATACAGCAGGCAGAGGCGGAGAGACACAGAGGAAAGGGGAGAGAGAGAGAGAGAGAGAGAGAGAGAGAGAGAGAGAGAGAGAGAGAGAGAGAGAGAGAGAGAGAGAGAGTTGGAGGAGGGATTTGAATACCCGCTGCCAGTTACAGATTGCCTCTAATCTTAGGATACAAATGTAGTTCTGTGGGCAAAGCCGTGTTTTGAACAACAAGTATTTCAGAAAAGAGGCAAAAGAAAAACCTTGAAATGGATGGTCGACTACAGCAAATTAGGTTATATGGCGTGGCCACTAATGTAGACTTTCCATACGGCACACAATCTCTCGGAGAGGACCAAAAAATCAGTAACACATCACGTTCCAGCAATGACAAATGTGTGCGAACACCGAGATACCGGCATGAAAATCCAACAAGAAAATGTTACGTTCAAAAGACCAAAGTAACATCAACAACCATACGCTTTAATCAACATTCCCGGCCTGCTCTTCGCTTACAATGATGTCATCCTAGTTCTTTGCGTGCGTGCATGTGTTAGCAAGCCTGCCTGCATGCATGGCAGGCATGGTGTGTGTAAAAGTGTGTGTGCAGCGTTACAGTGGGCAAGTCCTTACGTGTGTGTGCGTGATTGAGAAATAACATTAAGTAGAAGCTCATGAGGGAGCAGAGATCCCTCCGTCAGCTCTTTAAGAGCTGGATACCGCCTTACGGTTAGAGGGCAGAGCATGTCGCCAAGGACTTTACAGGCATCAGAGGGCTATAAAGTGGACCCCGGATTGGATCATCGCAAAATGGGTGGTGGGCAAGAAAGATGGCAGGGGGCTTCTGATGACGTACATACATGAATGAATAAACACCGAATAAATGCAGATAATGGTTGAGAGGGTTGGTCTGTGGAGAGGGTAGGAGAAATGGATGGAATGGATATAGTTAGTGAAGCATATAGAAACTATTGCTTAAAGAAGGAGAGAGCAAGAATCTCAGGAATAGCCTATTTTATGGCCGTGTGTGGATGTGTGCACGTCTTTAAGGGAGAGGAAGAAATTAAGAGAGGGGAAAAAGTGTCTGGCGAAAAAAGTGTGTTTGTAGTTGTGAAGGAGAGAGGAGTTCACAGATAAAGACACACACACACACACACACACACACACACACACACACACACACACACACACACACACACACACACACACACACACACACACACACACACACACACACACACACACACACACACACACACACAAACGGAGAGAGAACGAGACGGACAAAGACACAGAGAGAGAGAGAGGGAGAGGATGAGAGAGAGCATGAGTGATCGAGATAGCGATGGAACGAGAACGAGAGAGAAAGACAGGTGCACACAGAGAAGTCTGAGGCAGTTCCTAAGCCTGGCCGTCACGCATGCTTAACCTTGTGCTAGTGTTTGGGTGATGCAGCTTGCATATCAATGATGTTAAAAAATATCAGCAGTGAGGCCTTGGACCATCCTCCTCTCTAGCAGGCAGGCAGGGGAGGGGAGAACACGGAAAACTCAGAAACAGGAGCTGCAGTTACACTGTGACACCCAATACACCAAAACAAGGTAAGCCACACTGAAAGCCACACTAAAACAAAGAAACGTGGCCATGAACACTGTTATGGAGAGTCAAAACGCTCGATTGGAGCGTCTTACGGTTGTATCGTTACACTGTGTAGATATTGGATAATTGTATGGTCAAAACCACACAACAAAGTAAATTCTAGGATGTTCGCCATCATTCCCCAGGGGTCGACTACAGATTTGTTTGTCAATAGCTTCCGTACAGTGTTTGCTTGGACCTAAAGCTAATTTTACAGGTGATAGCGTGAAGCAGCATCACTCCCCGTCTGTAAGAAGTAGTTAAAACGCTAGCAGCGCTTGCTTCATCCGTAAAAAGAAAAAACTTGCGTTTAAACGCAACTTTCAGAAACATAAAGGCGATCGCTAATAGTATAACTATACTATTCATTGAGAAGAAAAAGCAACTTGCAATGAATTTGAGATACATGACGTTGAGCAGGATGGAAGGTGGTCTGCAAACAAACAGGTAGTCTGTTCCAAACCAGGACCTTTTGACTGGAAGATAAACACCCTAACCACAAGACCATACTGCCCCTAATTGTTGACCACATAGACAGACAGGTATTCTGACATATGCTAGAGTACAGTGTAATGGGAGATGATAAAAGGAATCCATTTCTATTTCCTCCGACCATTACTAATATCATAATGATTACCTATAACCCCGGCGTTATTAATCTTGCCCTCTAACGACCTAGACCACAGAGGAAGTATACTTCTTATCATGGCTTTTTGCCAATAAGATTTCCATTGTAGGATTCCCAATTCCATTTAATATCCCTGAAGGGAATAACAGAAGTAGGGAGCAAGTAGGGAGTTAGTTGAGTTTTTTAAGGTACACAGCGAGCAACAGGGAGAGAGAGAGGGAGAGAAAGAGAGAGAGAGAGAAAGAAAGAGACAGAGCAAGACAGAGACTGAGAGACAGCGACAGAGACAGAGAGAGACGGAGAGAGATGGAGAAAGAGATAGAGAGAGAGAGAGAGAGAGAGGGAGAGGGAGAGGGAAACCGAGGAGCAGTAAGGGGGAGATGAAAGGAGGCATTGGGTGACGTTTGCTTAATTAAAACAGGAATGTTGAGGGACTCCCGTAAGCATCCTCTGGGGGTGGTGCTGGGTGATGGACTGGTTCATCCGATCATCCATCCATGGAGCTGGCTCCAGCATCCTGAACCCTGGCGCCTCGGCTTTCCTTCCTTCTCGCACCCCTATCTGATGCAGACAGGGCCTTTCGGTCACGACGATCCTTCCCGAGGATCCCAAGATATGAGGTGGTACCTGTTGACTGACATGTCACCCCCCCCCCCCCACCCCCCCCCCCCCCCCCCCCCCCCCCCGAATCCACTCGCTCAGCTCGGGGAACTCGGACAGCTGATGTGATAGCAGCCTCTGCGCAGAGTGACGCCTTTTGGCATCGGTATAAGAAGGAGGATGGATGCCATCAGATAAAATGGGACGTTTTAACAAGCTGTATAGCAAGGGAAAAACGAATTTCTGTCATGGCCTGCCAAACTGTCATCATCACTCAAACAACTTTGTGTATCAAGTGAAATAAAAGAGCAAAGGGAGAATTGTTGTGGCTTCCTTGTAATCCTAGATTGATGCTGCACTCTCTGAGGAACATTCAGAGCAGTTCAATGCCTTCCCCTGACTCATAAATGTGCGTATGTAATGGTAACAAGGGGATGGGTCCAAAATGAACACCTGCTACCAGCCAATGGCATTATATGTTGGACCATTTCGCCGGTGAACACAATTCAGTAATATATGTAAACCATTGATTAGCCAGTGTATTTTGCCACCCTGGCAGGTAAAAAGACAAAGTTCTAAGAGCATATTATTTTTTGGTATTTCTCTGCCATTCCCTAGAGCTTGATGTATTTTGTCGCCCACACAGCCAGAAACATCCAGACAGATGGAGGCAGATTTTAAGAGATGACATGTATGGAGAAGTAGAAAAAAACAAACAAGCCACAATATCCCACACATATAAAACCAACAGTTGCTTTTACGCCAACCAAAAACAAGGCATAGTGAAGTGCAGCGAGATCCTAAAGTCAAAATGTGTGGGTCTTTTACACCGTGTGCTTTGGGTGGTTCCCAGAACACTTATTTTTTTACTCAACTTCTGGAGCCAAGCCAGTGGAACCAGGTGTAGACACTTACTAGTGTAAGTGATCCATGGAGGGGGCGATGTGTGCTGGAGAGCTTAGGCCCGACAGAATGCCTTGTCGGTGCACTAGAGCATGGTGGTCCTGGAGCCAAAGTCTCCCACCTCATCCAACCTCCGCCCTGACCCAGTCCTTTATTTTACTTCAGTTAATACTCTTCATCTCAATTTTCTCTCTGTCTCGAGAGCGTACTCATATTGACGTTATTTGTGTTTTGTTCATCGCATACAAAACAAGACGTATTAAAGACTTATTCAAGCAGTGACATAATGTCGGCAGCTCTTTTGGCGTTGAGCAAACGCAACGTCAGAGTCAACTGGAAGAATTATAAACCGAGAGATTGGGCAAGTTGGTGTCCTACATTCGTCTATTGTAAAGCAATTCAGTGTCAGCGACTGAGTGGCAGCCTGGATTGCTTCTGTCGGATAAATAATCTCAGCATGCAATGCTTTGCCTCAGACACACAATGCTGGCAGGATTCAGACTTTTTTTAGTGACGAGGCAGGTGTGTGTGTGTGTGTGTGTGTGTGTGTGTGTGTGTGTGTGTGTGTGTGTGTGGTGTGTGTGTGTGTGTGTGTGTGTGTGTGTGTGTGTGTGTGTGTGTGTGTGTGTGTGTGTGTGTGTGTGTGTGTGTGTGTGTGTGTGTGTGAGTGTGAAGATGATCCGAGAGGCCACCTGGGATGTGAACATGAACATTTAGGTTTTCCACTGTACAGTTACATCAACATTATCGATCTAAATGTACCAGTCCAATACAAATACAAGGAATAGGGATGGAAGGCAGTGACACAAGTGTTCATTAGTCGTTTAAAGAATTTCCTTATACTCAAACCACCACCCCTCCCCCCTATATTATTGACCCTAATATAGACAACGGCTCCCACCACGAATGTGGGATTCTACAGAAATACTGCGTTCCGAAGACCACAGGCCTAGAACTATTTGGAATATGTCCTCTCTCTGCCACTGGCTGAAATCTATCCTGGTAGAACAAGCGCGGTTACACAGTCAGCGGTCTTGTACTGTCACTTCTAATAAAAATCAAGTGCCGACCGCAACACAGGTACAGCCACACAGAGAGAGAGAGAGAGAGAGGGATAGGATGAGGCTAAGAGAGTGGGCTAAAAGGAGTGATGCTGACCGAGTAGGAGAGAGTAAGAGTTTGCCATGGGCATTTACGTTTGGTCTACTTTTTCGAAATACACCTTCTAACACTTTTGCCACAAATAATCTGATTGCAGACGTTTAACATCAACAACAAAATATTAATTCATGTTGGGAAAGATGGGAATCGGTTGCTGATCAAGGCTACCTGCAGAAAATGACTTAGTTGCCCACGGCAAAGAGAGAAATTGTCTTTCAACCTATGGAAAATGGCATATTTAAGTCAACTCACATATAATTTAGGACATTTTATCTTTTTAAAACCAAGTCTGCTGCCTTAACCTATAGCCAGATGCATACAGGCATTTGTTAGGTAGGTATTTACAAAGGACTCTGCCAACAACTACAACTGACTATATTCTTATTCAATAATTGAAAGAGTTGGAAAATATAAAAAAAATCGGGACAACATTTTGCAATGAAGAATTGTGAAATGAAGATATAGAACGAAATGCCAAAAATATCCCACACCGTTTCCTATTCGTTGATCTGGAAAATCCATAACTCACAAGATAAGGAATATTTATCCAAGTCAGGTGACCAATGTTAACAACAATGTGCCTTGGAATACTCCCCATGGACTATCATCACACACACTTGAGGTCAGACCACGTCAGCCTATACATCTACATGTGTGATGAGCCGCCCTCCATCAGCTGGGGTCTGTATAAGGGCAATACTACAACACGGTAAACTAATGATCCATCTAACTCTCTGGCTGCTCCCCCACACACACACACCTCTCCTCTCCTCTGAACACCTCTCCCCTCCTCTCTTCTCCTCTCTTCTTCTTTCCGCTATCATCCCTCCTCTCCTCTCCCCAACCCTCCTCTCCTCTCCTATCCTCTCTCCCCTCCACTCATCTCCTCACCTCTCTCTTCCTCTCCTCTAACCATCCCTCCTTTCCTCTCCCCATCCCTCCTCTCCTCTATTCCCATCTCTCCATCCCTCCTTTCCTCTCCTCTCCCCTCCTCTCCCCGTCCCTCCTCTCCCCACCTCTCCTCTCCTCTACCCTCCCCTCCCCTCCTCTCCCCATCCCTCCTCTCCTCTCCCCCCTCACCTCTCCCCATGCCTCCTCTCCTCTCCCCGTCCCTCCTCTCTTCACTACCCTCCTCTCCTCACCCCACCTCCCCTCTCCTGCCATCTCTCCTCCCCTCCTCTCCCCATCCCTCCTCTCCTCTCCCCCCTCACCTCTCCCCATCCCTCCTCTCCTCTCCCCCCTCACCTCTCCCCATGCCTCCTCTCCTCTCCCCCCTCTCCTCTCCCCATGCCTCCTCTCCCCCTCCTCTCCCCCTGGCTCCCATCCTCTGATCCCCCACTGTGCTGCAGCAACGACAAAACAACTAAAGACATCTGCTTCTGCTCTGCCTTTGATATTCACCGCTTACAAAACAGACTAAATTAAGCTGTTCTGCATCATAACACTTTTTTTCCCCTCTCATCTTTTTGCATGTTTGCATCTTCAACCTTTCACTCTGACCCCTTTTACACCTTAAAGTGAACAACACAGCCAATACCTGAATAGCATTATTTTAATTCCTTCTGACGGTTGGTGCAGTATCAAAATGAACAACGCTAATATCAAAATGAATACAGATATATTCTATTAAATCTATTAAGCATCTCAAAGGATGTGTTAATTACAATTACTGTGAGACTATTTTAAGGCTTAAACACTTACAAATGCTGCTGTTGGTCCACAAGATCAATTGGTCCTATGGAATCACATTTTGAATGGCTTCAGAAACTGCTGCTCAACACCCATGAAACGACAATATCTATAACTTCAAATACTGCATGAGAAATACGGCATGGTTTAATTAAAAACATGGAAACATCCACTAAAGATTTAGTCCATGTAGAAATAGAGCCGGACATGCATTTCAACCTGCCTTGGTTTGCAAAACTGAACATATGGGTTGACTATAGAGCCTGGAAGCTCCAGGGGCAGGGAATTCATATTTGATAGAAAAGCTCACAGCGTACACACACACTGTCTGCATGGCTGGGGGGAAAGCCGAGTCAAGAATGAATGCTTCCCTGCCCGTCTCTCTCTCTGTGATAAGGCAGGCATACGACCCCGTCAATGGTGTCCTCAACACATTGATTGGACAAGAGGAAGGAGACTCTGGAGAAGCACTAGATGACACTGTTGACAAACACCCAGAAAGGGATTCCAGAACAGGATAATAAGGGGTTGTGGCCGACGA
>NC_079417.1:9431510-9595497 GCF_026213295.1 Gadus chalcogrammus
CGCACACACACACGCACGCACACGCGCACGCACATGCACATGCACGCACATGCACACGTAAATGTATTCCCACTTATCAACATCTCTCTGAAGCTCAAAAACAACTGCTTTGCCATTTTGGCAAACATTCTTTGTTTACAGAGCTCTGTAATCGTATATTTCCACTGAGAGTGTCTGTTAGCAAGGATGCTAATTTGCAAACGATTAAGCCCTCACACAAAAGAGGTTCTTGAGAGTAATTGGCACTGAAGTTTACAAAAGCTTGTGGCTTGGTAAATAATTTAGTATGAACAATGGTGCACCTTGTCACACTGTTGCTTAATGAGGAAGATACTAATTTGGGCTGTCAGGAGGAATTATGTAATTTTTCATCCTGGAACTCCACGTTGTAGGCTTTGATGTATATTATGTAGTATTGCATACACTACTGTAGACATTATGACAAGAATACGATTTGATCCAAGAAACTAGCATCCTTTGGATTGCCTTTGGATACTAAATATCATACTGCACAAGCTATACTTTTCATTCATTTGTCTGAGTTTAGGATTAGGCTGTGGACGTTTTCATGTTTGTGTTGATGTTTACAGCTGTCCTCCTCCCAAAGACCATGTGTTTCTGTGGCACATTGGTATATTGCCATTATAGTTATGGTTGCAATGCAATAGGTACAGCTACAACTACACCAGCCCCTATTGAACATCTTCAATTTGATTGATCTCTCTCACGCACACCCACACACCCAAACCTACACCCCCCCCCCCCGACACACACACACACATGCACGCACATACACATACAAACACACGTGCGAATGCACGCACGAACACCCACAAATGTAGTAGAACACTTTGGTCTCAGGCAACTTGAAATGGGGGCGTCTTGAAACTGCCAGCTCCGAACAACATTTGCTGTTCCCTCCATCCCTCCTTTCCTCCCCCTTGCTGCCCTCCTCCTCCTCCTCCTCCTCTTCCTCTTCCTCATTCTCTACCCCCTCCTCTTCCCCCGGTCCTTCTTTCTGCTGATGAGGACGCTGTCCCAACCTCGGGTTTTGTTCAAAGAAAAATAAATGTGAATCTGAGTGCCCCAAAAATAGCAAAAGTTAGCGGGAGAATATACCCTCATGTGCGATAACTATAATGGCCGTCATCGTATAAAAGCTATACGAGCAATTGGCTTGGTACTTAAATTGATCTGTACTTGTAAACAGCGGTAGCCATTACAGAGAATGTTAACACCATCCTCCACCAGCCAAACATATATGTATGGGAATTTCAGCAAGGCTCCGAAACAACATTTTATTAAGGGGGAAAGTGGTGTTTGTTAACAGCTGATGCAATAGAGAAGCAAGAGGGGCTAAGCTTATCGTGAGCCAAGTGTCTGTATCTCAATTGTATAGTAATTTGAAGTCAAAGTGTAATGTATAAAGACCTTGAGTTCCTAATCTTCTGTTTTCATTGTAACACAAGTAATCAAGTTTGTTTTTTTTGCAAGGACTTGAAGTTATAAGAGGTTATAGGCTATATTGGGCTTTGGAGTGGCAGCAAGTCTGAATGTAACTGACCATAATGTAAGTCGACGGCATAAGACAATGATTATTCCAAATCTGATAATCTAATAAGGACCGAACAGACATTTGTGACTTTGTATTATAAATGCAATGTAATACGATTTCTTTAAAAATCAATTAGATTCATGCACAGCCATTTTCTGAATTCTGGGCAGGTATTCCATCGGTGACATTCCTGATGACCTGAGTTGGTTTGAGCGTGCGCTGGGTGCTGATGTGACTCAACAGAACGTTAAATGGGCAGGCAGGCTCTCGCTAGGCACTCTGTGTTTAAAGGCTGCAGATGAGCATGACCTAAAAAACGAAACAGGAAAATGGCATGTCGCTTTTATTTGAATGCGTCATTGGGATTAAATGTCTCAAACTGTTTGTGTTAAAGAGTTTTTCGCGTGCGAGTGTGCGTGTTTGTGTGTGCATGTGTGTGTGTGGGTGAATGCGTGCGCGTGTAGGTTAGTGTGTGTGTATGTGTGTGTGCATCCGCACGTTTGTTTGTGTGTGTGTATGTGTGTGTGTGTGTGTGTGTGTGTGCGTCTGTGTGTGTGTGTGTGAGTGTGTGTGTGTGTGTGTGTGTGTGTGTGTGTGTGTGTGTGTGTGTGTGTGTGTGTGTGTTTGTGTGTGTGTGTGTGTGTGTGTGTGTGTGTGTGTGTGTGTGTGTGTGTGTGTGTGTGTGTGTGTGTGTGTGTGTGTGTGTGTTGGGGTGTGTCTGAGCAAGTGTGTACGTGTGTCATGCCCTATTAGGTAAAGGGTTGCATTATTCTGTTAACCAAACCAACATATCGGCAACATTTGACCTCGTACTATGTAAGGATCATGGTAGAACAAGCGATATAAGAGACTAGAGTACTTACAGCCAGAGTTCCCAATCTGAAACCACCTCCTCTCAAACTCCATTTTCTTTCGCTTGGATCAGATTGGACCAAAACAAAGGTCAGAAAAAAGGTTGCATTCCTATAATAACTGAACTTCCAGAAATCAATACAGTGTCGGGGCCTTTTAATCCCATATCAATGGTGTTTCTCGGTGTAAACAGTGGTTGAGTAGCAGCTGTGTGGGACAACAGGAGGGTATGATACTCTAAAGGACACATTGCATGGGAAAGCAACATACATCTGAAAAGGAATTCATTTTCTGGTACTCTAACCTGCTTTTTTAATGGTCTTTTAGTGCCTACTAATGCAATCAAGGTGCATTACTACAAAACAGGAAATGAGTAGCTCTGGCGTGAGAGCCTGGCCAACAATGCTATGATTGATGGCCGTTCTGTCTTCACTGAGTCATAAAGTCGATCTGAGTACAGAGGTCAACCGGATTTGAGTTCCCGAAAAAAAAAAGAAAATTGAGGGAAAGCTTATGGCAAGAATTTCACCTGTGTTTGAGGACAATTCTCTGTGCGTGCTCAGAGCAAATTCATCTTTTTGCTTGCGGTTACCTGCAATAGCATTTAATAATGCTCTTTTATCATACACACAACCACTATCACTCACAAGCACCTTTTTTTTTAATTTGTAAAAAACAAACTATTTCAACATGAATAAATTAATACCTTGTTAATATGAAAATCATAATCTTTGCTAACATGAACACCTAGTAAATTATTTCTAGTCAATTAGTTAATTGTTATTAACCGTTAGTTAATTGTTAGGTCATTTTTATTAATGCATTAACTAATTTCAATTCATGGTTAATGAATGTACCTGTATTGTAAAGTGGTCCCAATAATCAGTAGTGTCTTAATAAGAAACAATATTTTGAAGCAGAGCAAAGACAGAACTTCCTGTTCAAACTGCAGTATAGAAGAAACGCGGTTTGGCAGTTGTCAATACCATGTGTGTCAACGTCTTACCGCTTCCCTGTGTCCTTTTCAAAGAAAGGACACAGTTGCGCTCCGCTTCTTTTTTGGAAGGTGAAGGGTAATTGTGGAGGGAGGGCTTAGTCTGAGAGAAAAATAATAACAAAGCTATTCAGCATTTCTAACCACAGCAACACATTCTCCATTAGGCTGATGTTTTAGTTATGGTAACAAAAAAAACATTAGAAAATTTAAAACATTATAATTTCGTGCTCTTGCCTAATAGTGTACATGTGTGATGCATAAATATTCTCTCGGCAGAAAGAGACATGCAGTAATTGGACAGAGGGAGACATAGGAGATAAAATGCTCCACACATGTGGTACTAGACTCTATGCCCAAGCCTCATTAACCGTAGAGCAGGCGGTCTGGTTATGACATCATTGTGGCGGCATTGGTTTTATTAGCCTGTATGGTAGTCCAACTGTTATGCCCCTTTGGAAAAGATGCTCTTCCGCTCTGACCTCATCCTACGTTGCACTTTTCAGGAAAAAACTCCTTCTTGATTGATGGATGAAGAGTAAAATACTTGTATTGGCCTTGTCGCTCGATTTACTATCCAGTTATACAGAGAGAGAGAGAGAGAGAGAGAGAGAGAGAGAGAGAGAGAGAGAGAGAGAGAGAGAGAGAGAGAGAGAGAGAGAGAGAGAGAGAGAGAGAGAGAGAGAGAGAGAGAGAGAGAGAGAGAGAGAGAGAGACAGAGAGAGCAAGAGAGAGCAAGAGAGCGAGCGAGAGATTCAACTTGTTACAATAATTTAGAGTGATGGGAACAAATTTAATAACTGTGTTTTTTGGGACATAACAAATAAGTCGACTCAAGTCAGGATTTGTTATGAGCTGACAGAGAGTGCTGGTTGTTTGGTGTTTAAACACCGCTTTAGAGCCCCAGCCCGCATTGTTTGTGGAGAAGAAAGCTATCACAGGATCTGCCCAAGATTAGGGCTGCCAACTGTTCCCTCTGTGGCTTCCTGTTTTGCCTCAGGAATTTCTTTCAGTGGCTCCAAAAAAGCACATAACTTTACCAATCGGACTAACTCCTTCTGTTCAATGTGCATGCGTCGGTACGTCGTCCTTCTTCAAACAAAACATCAGGGATTTGAGTGACACAAAAAGAGGCCGTAAATAACAAATTTGTAATAATTGACGTACATACCTTATGGTCGCACAGTATACTCAAAACTTTCATTGTTATCACCATTTATCATTCTTCACAGATTTTGTTTCCATAAAGCTAGGGTATTTATTTTAGAAGCATTTTTTTACATGTTTGCTGAGATTCTCTTATTTACTGGCAGCAATCATTCAATCAAATACTTTGCAAAAAAATAAAAATAATAATCTGGTATCTGTGGCAGTGGCAGGCCTTTAATTAGCTTCTCCGATAACTTAATTTGGCCCAAACTAAATGACTGGCTGGCTTACCTGTCCGTCTATCTAACTGACCAGCTACCTGCCTGCACATGCCCATGTACACTTATTGCTGTATTGCACATGTACACATTCTGCGCATAACCGAAGTGTCAAAATCAAGCTTACTCTCCAAATCGCCTACCTTTGCTTTAGCATTCAGCTTGTCAGAGTGAGTTATCTTGGATATCGATCAATCTTACACACACAGACATGGTTCATGCCTTTCTCCAATGTATTTTGAGGAACTTACTAACACTAAACTAGTTAATTCCTTCCTGACATTTATATTCCACTCTTTTTTACTGCTATCTTTGTAAACCACATACTCCATTCTCTCACCCACGCCGGACATTTCCCCGACGCAGTGCAATCCTCTCTCCTTCACCACCCCACCCCCAGCCACATGCCTTTCTTCTTCATCAAATTTCATCATCTCTACTTCTCCTCCCTTCTTTTAACTCACTCCTACCCAGTCCTTCTCTACCCCTCCGCCCCCCCCCCCCCCCCCCCCCCCCCCCCACCCACCCCCCCCCCCCCCCCCCACACACACACACACCCCAGACTTCAATCTTCCAATGCGGTTGCACCCCCAGTTTCCCACTATTGCTTCCCATCCATCTAAATTGCAAATGGCAGCGGTGCCAACTGCCAGAGGAGCTCCTCAATGTCATTACAGCTGACCCTGGGGATTAACTGCAGTGTGTAGAGACTACAGATCAATACCTCAGTTTATCCTCTAGGCCTGTTCCTTCGCATTCACATTTGGATGTAACATACCGGAATAGGTGGTGTATTATCCCATATAGTTCAACAATATGGATTTTTTTATGTGGTTGAGTAGCAAAGAAACAAAAGTGTTTTCGATGCAGATGAGGAAACCAATGTCAAATTAATGGCAGGCTTGAGTGTGACGGTGAGCAACTCCATTTCTAACTTTTCATTATACGTATCAAACAAAAGGAATAAAAGGACCGACATAGTAGAGTTTGAGGTAAGAAGGAGGTCTTACAAGCAGCTGCTACAATGCGGCAGAGATGAGGAGAGCTGTTTAATGCGTCACACAAAAAAGTCTGAGAAATGGGGAAAGAAATATCTTGAAATGATAATTTGACCGTAATAAGCCATGGATTAGCCCAATGATCGAGTAGTCTACCCCACCCCCAAAGAATATAGCGTACTATATAAAGTTCAACAAAGTTGTAGATACAACATACCCCAAAAGCGGCACAAATCAATAAATACACCAAAATCCAACTTGAAAGCTGCTGAATAATTCTCTTTAAAACGTGAGAATGTTACCATTGCATCTTCATGCAGTCAATGGCGGCCCGTTGTGTGGATACATACTGAAGTGTAAACATGTATGAGCTGGATAACATGTAAGAAAGCCAGTGTGTGTGTCCAAGTATGCTTGGTTTAGATGGGTTGGCAAACTGTGAGCTATAGCTGCTAGGTGATTGTTCGCTTGTGCTTGTTTGTGTCTATTTCCACGTGTGTGTGCATGCTTGTGTGAGTGCATGCATGAGTGTATGTGTGTATGGGTTTGCATGTGCTTGTGTGCGTTTGTGTGTTTGGGTGGGCATGCATTTGTGTTTGTGAAAGCTCCTGCTGCCTGAGATCTGTAACTTGGTAGTGGAATGTGCCAAACACAAACCCACGGCAAATAGACATTCATGTTTCCAAGCAACCAGATCACCTTGCTACTGTAGTATAATGTATGCACAGATTGACAGGGACTTCAACACAAGAACACACACGACCTGTCTCTGTGCCTGAATCAAACCCAGTTTGATGATGTGCAGACAGTATTTCAATCATTTACTTAATGAATGGGACTCAACACAAAACAACCTCTGAATGACAATCCCAAAAAAAAGGGAACCTTTTATGCAAGGATGTATTAGCTGTAGAGAAATCAAATGAAAACTTTAGGAACATCGAATGCAGCAGGAGATGCCAGATGCTACTGGGATCGCCTGGCGGTAACAATAAATTCAGTTTATAGACACAATCTCAGTGGAGCCTCTGTCCATCTAATGGATGTTTAAAGAGATTAAATGATGGACATGATTACAGGTTGTTGACTGAGCTGTGCTGTGCTGTCTGAAAACCTCAACAATTCCTAGTATGCTGACAGAGAAACCCTTGTCCAATCTGTATAATACTATTTCATAAAGTTGGACTGCTTTATAATCAGTGCAATAAACAGCAGTTTTGAAATAATAATACAAGTATAATCCACAATATCAGCCCTGTTAAAACTGTTTTTCAAAATAAAGTGCACCGGGAACTGATCCGTATTTTGTGGTGGTCTTTATTTATTTGCTTGATATAGGCCTAGTCGTTATAACATAGACATAGTCGTTATAAGAAGTGTTTCCATATGCCGACATATTTCTGAGCCATATACAGTCCCAGCCGGTCCCTGTCAAGGTATTTGTTCTGTAAGTTGTGCTTTACTGCCCTCAAGTGACATTTCATTCTGTTGTGCCGGCTGCGGTAGGCCTACACATTATCATCTCTCCAGCCAAACAACGACAGCCAATCTGTGTATCAGCAGCCTATTATTTTAATTTGATGTTTATTATGAACGAATTTAAACCAAGACTATATATACAATCTTAAAGGGTGATTATCTGTGACAACAGTTGTTGTATATTTGATCTTTATTTGTTCATCAAGCCTGTGGAGACGTCACTCATGTTACGGTACCACCTCGTAGTGAAGACAATGTACTCAACGTCTGTGCATATTTGGTGCCACCTGGTGGTCAAGAGGGGGAATGGGATTGGCCATCGAATAAGGGCTTCTTCGATTGCACTCCATGGACCGCAGTTCGGTTACAGTGACACTTTGTATTTGTATAAAAATAGTTTAAAGACTTTATTGGCTTTAAAAATTACTGGTTAGAGTTCAGTTTAGGTTTTATGTAAGAAATGAGGTTTTAGGCCTAGTTACATTTAGGAATTAGTTTAGAGATGGGTATGCATTAGGTTAGAGATTTAGGTTCATGGTTTCGGTATGGTATGGTTTAAGCTATTTATGTGGTTATGGTTAGGCGTTCTACGTACGTGTTTCCTCACGTTTTAGTAAATATTAGTAAGTGATTATTATTATTATAATGATGATTTCGCATCGAAACAATAGAGAAAGTTCATGACCACCGGTCGATACCTGTGCGGAAATGACGCGTTCGAGTATGCTTTGTAACGGTTCAGAAAGCATCCTCTCAAAGTAGGCCTATACGTCCAGATTTTCAGCTTGTATAGTTTCCCAAGGAGTAAGCCTAGCCTATCTCCGGTAGTTTCCACCGCCTTGTCAGTATCAGATAACTTCACACACATGGTAACCAGTGCCACACCGATTGCTTGCCATGTCCTTACAAAATAACAACCATACAGTAAAATCGTAATGACTTCTAATACCCAATTACTGTCGTCGCCGATATTGACTGATGCAGATAAACAGATCTCTTCCCCATTCAATGGCATAGGCTATTTAAAACAAATGCAGAAGCAAAATGACACCAATGAGATCACAGGAACTTGACGCAACAAGCAAGGATTTACGTTGATGTTGCTCCAATGAGCCCTTTTCATTGTCATTCATAAAGTGCGTCTCGTCAAGTCGGTTTCATATTGGAACGCGCCCCGTTGGGACACCGTAGGCTGCTGTCCACCAATAGAAGTGGAACGCCGCCCCGGAAAGCCAACACCTAACACCAAAACGGACTTCATCGTCGTGTTTGTTGTTGCATTGTGAGCCATGTTGTTGACTTCGGGAAAGCTTTCGTTTGTTCGGGGAATATCGCCACATTAACGTGATCATGTTTGGACAAACCATCAAGAATTTCAACATAAATTTCCAAAGGCGGGATGGGAGTAACGTTTATTCAAGCGGCGACTTGATGACTGGAAAGATTTCCTTCGAACTTACCAAAGAATGCGTGATCAATTCTATCACGTTGACACTGAAAGGCAAAGCGAATGTTGCCTGGAGAAAGGGAGGGAAGAAAAGACGTGGCGTATCTGCAAAAGTTGTATATTTCAACTTCAAAAATGTTATCATGATGAACCGCGAAGGTAGTTCTGCGTAAACAACTCAAAATCTGACCGGATTTCAGAATGAAACGATTCGATGTGAATCCGTATACAATGTGCATTTAACTTCACTTTATCCCACTGTCTGCAGCTGCCGTTCAGTCCAAATTTCCACCTGGAACGCATGTGTATCCGTTTACATGTCAAATCCCACAAGGGTGTGTATGACGTTTTTCTGAAAGTGATTTGTAGGCCTGATCTTTGTAGACATATTGTTGTATGCTTTTTTGGTTTGTAACCAGTCAGTCTTTTTATTTATTTTTTTCCACCAAGGGACTTCCCGTCTTCTTTCAAGGCGTTCGCTGGTCAAATAGCTTACACTTTGATAGTGGGTTTCGATAGGCCATGGCACCTCACTAAAGAGTTTGAAACTGAGGTCAACTTTGCAAACCGTTGCAATCTAACCTACGAACTTATGGTAAAGTACCAAGGCAGACTGCAACAGTAGGGCCAGCACTTAAACTCCAATTAAACATATTTTGTATGCCTGTTCATTCAGATTGAGACTCATTCTGTCCTCTCCATATTGCTCTTCTATAGGCACCTCTCTCCGGCTCCAACAGTATGACGGTGTGCAGCCTGTGGTGTGCATCTGGTCCCATTTCAATGAATGTTCGTCTTGAGAGGGCAGCTTTTCTCCCCGGTAAGGAAATCCGGCAAACGTTGCTTCTGCCTTGTGGCACAAGATACAAGACAGCAGGTTCAAACTCGTTTTGTCTTTAAATGCCTTTGTTCTGAATGCAGGGGAAGAAGTCAAAATCATGTGTGAGTTCAGCAACTCAACATCTCGACCAGCCACCACCAAGGCACGCCTTCTTCAGAAACAGATGTTCTACACTCTTAACCATGTCCAACACCGGAAGTTTGAGCAAACTCTGGCGCGGCAGACTGGCCTTGTGGGTCGCCATAGCCCTGAGGCTCACAGTGAGCTCACAATCACTATACCTTCAACCGTGCCTTTCTCAATCTCCAACTGTGCCATCTTGGAAGTCAGTTACGTAATTGAGGTAAGTGAATAATGGTTGTAATGCACGTTTTAAAAGAGTAGGAAATACCTCTTGTGACGACACTAGGGTACCCACCTCAGTTATGCTTGTTCTGAGTACGGTCCACCTGCTGCAGATCCAGCAGAGCCTGGTGGAATATATTGTGATTTAAAGAGGGTAACTAATAACCAAACAGCATTCTCCCTTCTCCATGCTGTTTGTTCGATTTGAGGCAGAACTTCCGGCATGTTTCTGACAAGACACTGTTCAAAATGCAGCTTGCATTTTGAACAGGGCAATCGCATGCATTGGCGAAAATTGATTTGCATAGTCTTTGCTGACTGTTTTCTGCAACTTCCTAGGTGTGCTTTTCTGTCAAGTACTCCCCTGACCTCACAGTGCTGTGTCCTATTGTCATCGGCAATCTTCTGCAGGACTCTTTAGCTCCACCACCACATGTGTGAGTATGATAGAAACTCATCTGTTGTGGATATATATATATATATATATATATATATATATATATATATATATTATATTAAGTGCTGGTTAGCCTTTGCCAATTTGTATCCACTCAACATTGATATGTAGGTCTATACTCTAGAATACTAGATAAGTTAATATTCTCGCATTCTTGTCCGTGAGATATTTTCCCAAACCCTGAAAAATGATTTTATGGTTTGAATGCTATTTATTTGGCCAAGTGAGTGTTGAAGTAGATAGCCCAGTTGAGTCGACCTCAGAAAGACATTTTCAAATTCCTGCTTTGCATGGAATGACCATGTTTACATCCGGGACTTTTGTGTATCTTAAACCTTGTCAATGTGCTGGATAGGCCTGAATGGCTTAACAAATGTTTTCGTTGACACCCAATTACCGATGACAGGGTTAAGCACAATTTTATGTTAATGAATTCGATATTCTTTGTAATTATCTGTGTTACAATGCAGTATTACAATTGAATTAGTCCTTCCTTTTGTTACTGAAGTAGAATGTTGATATCTATCTCTTCTGTTCTATTCCTCCTATTTCATAAATGTTCTTTAACATTAAATATTACACCAATTAATGCTATCAACATTCAAACCAATCTTTCTGGAAAAAGGCCTGACTGAATTCCATGGCCAAACATCCGAGATTTCTGTTTCCCAACCATATTTTAGCTCTCACTGCCGTTACAAGTTATCGTCAAAGTTGTGACTTTTTAAAGATAAATGTAAAAACTCTGGCAGATTTTCCTGAGGTTAGCATTTACCTTTCCTTCTCTACTTTGCCATAACTCTGCCTCCTTGAATGTCAAAATGTGTCAAGACCAAATAGTTGTGCAGGTAGGAATCAAGTTTTATGTTTTAATTAATCAATCATGTTTTAACCCCTCATCATGGTAAATTAAATCAAATACTACAGACACTAAGTGTCCCGCAAGGAATCATTTTTCGTCAACTAGCCTTAACAATTTGCATCCCAATAATGTTGAAGGGTAACAGATTTGACATGATGTGCTACGTTTTCTGAGCTTTCTAATCAATGTTCAATATATTTCAGAGGGGACAGTGAGTTATAGCTTATAAGTTAAGTTACGAGGCCAGCTGTTGTATTCCTGTATCCGGACAACAAAGTTGAAATTCTTCAATACAGCTTTATTAGGATGCTTTTTGAAACGTGTCTCCGAGTGCATTCTAGCTATTAAATCCTGTATAATACAAGCCTAGACAGTACTCAACCTTAAATACAACTTTACGAATTCTATAATTTGCTTTTTTTGTTCAGTGCTAAAGCCAGTGGAGATGTTTATTTTTGTTCATTGTGGCTCTTTCACCAGGTATTTGCCAAAGATTTATTTTCAGGTTTATTCCCTGTTTCGAACCATTGTCATACCAACATTTCTTTGTACTCTTTCTTCTTTTTATTGCGACAATCTGCAACCATATTTATGTCTATATATATATTGAATATATACAGTAAATCTTTTTATTAAAAATGTCAAACTTCTTTGTTTTGGACTTCTTTTAATGCATTGGGGTTTGGTTGTACAGATGCTATAAATATGTCTATATTACCATTGAGATTTCTGAGTTTTATTCCAACATCTGGTTATTTATCCATCTTATGTATTACGATCCATTATTTCAAATATAACGGAAGAAGATGAAGTCAATAAGTATTCATCTAGTATATAATTTTTATAAAATGATATATTTCTGGATCCAAAAAAATAAGTTATATTTGCATTCCCTTCAAATATAATTCTCTTCATCCATTTACATTTAAAGAACATGTCTTTATCAATCATATTTTTTTTAATGTACACCTAAAAAAGCTGTTTATTATGAATTGTGATGTTGACAATATTAGTAGTTCTTGTTAGTTAGAATATAGTAGAACCATTATACTTCACAACTGCCATCATTAAACATGCATTAACGTGCTAAAGTACCAGACGAGAGAAATACATTTAAATGTATTAATGTCCACATTACTTCATTTGAATATAACATTTTCTTTCAGTCACACACACACAAGTTTTCGATCCAGTTCATACAGTTGTGTAAAGCAATGACAAGCCCTTCAACTTGTGCACACTCTCTCTATTTCTCAAATACGCTCAACCAGTAGTTAGGCTGCCTGAATGACCCACAGCAGACCTAAAACATAGTGGCGTTTTTGATCAACAATATACTATTGCCTTGACTTTAGAATGGATGAAAGATGATTAATAGATCCAGTCGGCCATTTCTTTTAACCGTGGAGGCCTAACGACCTCCATGGCGCACAGAGATGAGCAGCCGTCACATGGAGTTTGGCCTCACCGCTGTGGCTTGTCAACAATCTCACCTCTCCTCCCCTTTAGTCGGCCTATTCTGTCAAATTGATGCTTTTACTCACAGTCACTCACTCACGGTCTCCATTATGTGGATAAGGAGCAGCTGGTTGTTAGGAAGTTATTTGTCTGACATTAGGGTTTAAACCCTGAACCTTTGCCTGTGAGGGATACGCCTAGCCACTACACATCCTGTTGCCTAGCTTGACGAGGATGATGATGATGATGATGATGATGTGGATGCTGCTTAGGAAAACAAGACCAGTGCAGAGATTTGACAAATGCTTTGTTTTTCTTTTAATTTAGTTGTGATGCATCACTATGTTAAAGGCCTACACAAAGATATTTCAAATATGCTTTTGGTTTATTTTTTAATAAATTAGTTCTATCAGGCCTACCACAAATCAAAATCATCGGGGCATCTCGAGTTAGGATCCACGGGTAAGGTCCTTTTTAAAGGGACTGTCAATGTATAAATTGACAATAGGCTAAATAAATAGGATGTAATACTAATTTACCTAAATTAACCTTTCCCCGGCTCACTCTATTGCAGCGCCCCATCTGGTAGACTTCCCTAGCCATCGAGATGCTTATCCCAGGATAAAGTACCCTCTAAATCCATAGGGAATGGGTATAACGTGTGACCCAAAGCCATTTTGCCAGGAAACAGCAGCGAGCGCTTCAAACAAGTGTGCTTGTCCTCTACGTACACCTCATCGGGATAGGCCGTAGTAGGCTCTGTTTGCTTTTAATCTATATTTTTTATCAGACTACAGCAAACAAGGAATTTATAAATCAGAAGGGAAGGAGGCTGAAAATAACACTTTTCAAACTAAAACCTTTTTTCCTTTACACAGACATTTTTGGGTGTAGCGCAGTTTTAAGTGCACCTGAGGTTCAATGGTCAGCATGGGATTAATAAATAACAAAAGGGGGAGTGTCGGGAAACACCTTAAAAGACATAGTATACGTTAGCTCCTTGCTCGACAGAGCAATCCCTCCTTCACTTCTCATTTAGGCCAAGTTGCGAGGCCATGGAAGACACTGTGAAGGATTTCTCGGTGTCTTACAATCGCATTAACAATGAAGACACCTTTACTGGAGGAGATTTCATCTCAGGGAACATCAAATTAGAACTTTCAAAAGATTGTAAGATCAATTCACTCTATGTGCAGATCAAGGGGAAGGCCAAGGTCTTATGGTCAGAAGACCATGGTAGAACGTCAACAGTTTACTCTAGCACAGAGAAGTTCTTAAGTATTAAGCAATCCGTCATACAGGAGCTCAAAGGACAGGGTAAGTGTGCTGTTTACAACATGAATCTCATTCATATGTGCATTATGTATATACAATGCTGTAATCAGAATCTCTCAACTTTTTATCAGTTTCTTGCTGCTGTACCAAAATAAAGTTAAAGTTAGACATATAAATCACAAGTCTTATTATGACAACAACAAGACATTGTTACATAATGACGATTAAATCGACATACTTTCAAATCCTAATTTGGCTGGTTTCTCCTAACTGCCTACCCTGGTTTTCATTTTCACTGTTGCAACCTGAGTATATTCTTCTATTTTAATAGGGATGAAGCATTACATTTCCCTCAAATGTACCTTTGTCTTTTGGATAAATTATCATAAAATAATTGTATGCACACACTTTCTGTTTCAATACCCTCCACAATTCTTGCCAAAACTAACCTAATAATGTTTTCATTATAGAAAGCCAAACGGTTGGCCAAGGGTGCTATGCCTACCCATTCAACTTCCAGATTCCTTCAAAGTATGCTACATTTATTTATATCGTCATTTCTATCTGCTATCAATCTGTTTTATAGTAGAGGACCTTATGATATTTTGGAGGTTTTGTTTCACCTAAACTTTCTTTATGAAAAAAGAAATGCATAGTAAGTAATGTTTCACAATTCAGCTTGTTCATTTTATTTAATCTTTTCCAAAAATGTATTTCAGAGATCTTCCATCATCCTTCAAAAGCTTCACTGGGAAAATCCAGTACAGGGTGAAGGCCTACCTGAGTAGGTCTATGAGCCGAGATACCAAAGCTAATGCTCCCTTCACCGTTATTTCCAAAGCCAGCTGTAGTCCAGAAATGATGGTAATGATCTAGCCTTTCTAACACGTTTGACTTACTAAGCTTTTGTCTTATTTGTAATTATCGTCATTTGTTTTGTTGGGATATTTTGGTAAATGGCGAAAAGGAGGCCTCATCTTCAAAGTAGAAATACTGCCTAAACACCTTTACATAGAATGTCTATCAGTTGTGTAGAAAGAACCCCAAGTGTTTTAGGTCTATATTACAAATGGAAGTTGTGTTTCTGTACTTTCAGATTCCACAGCATAGTACCAAAGATCAGAAACTAAGACTCTTCAACTCAGGAAAAGTGACCATGGATGTTCACATAAATAAAATGGCCTTCTGTCAAGGTAAAGGTCCCTCTGTTTTCACAGTCAAATGATTCTTCAATGTCCAATACTTAAAGTAACAATGTAATGAATACAACAAACCTCCCAAGAAATATTAGGATAATCTATGTTTGATTACCAACGATGATTTAATGAATGCATTCATTCATTCATTAGCCAATTGTCTGCCTTATTTTCCTGTCATCTGCCTTGCAGGTGAGGCCATGCAAGTAACAGCCTACATTCAGAACAGTTCATCCCGGGACATTAAGCCCAAGTACTGCTTGTACTTAAAGACCAGCTTTTTTGCAAATGGGAAGAAAAAAGTAAAGACCAAGGACCTGGTGAAAGAGGTGGGGGAGCCCATCCCCCACTCCGCCGGCCAGAATGTGATCAGGGTCATCACCGCCCCCGCCACCACCGAAGTGTCCATCTTGAACTGTTCCATCATTAAACATGAGTACAGACTCAAGGTGTGTATCTTGATGTTGCCAACAAACATCTTTATCTGGTTCCCCTCATAAACCTATCACTATCACTATCGTCCGCCGAAGTCCTGCACAGAGGACACAGAGTGGAAGCACTCTCTGTGATCTGATGTGTACTGCTTTGTTAACAAGCCATGCAAACGGATGTGGAGTAACAAAGTATAAATACTTTGTTGAAGTCGTGTTTTGGAGTGTCTGTGCCTTTCTTGAGTTTTTATATTTTCTGTTGATTTGTTGTTGGATGCCAGCACTTGGTTCTTGCTTTGTAACCATGCATGTCTTGCCCGTTAGGTCTATCTGGACGTGAAGTACCAATTCGACCCGGAGGTCGATTTCCCCATCGTCATCCTGCCCGCCACAGCATCTCCTGGCCTGGGTCAGCCTCCTGCCTATGGGGGCTATGGCTTTGAGGCGTTCGGGAACCCTTCACCTACCTCAGCAGCCTCTGAACCCTCTGCCCCACCTCCGCCTCCCTCCTACGGGACATACAGCCTGTATCCCCCCTTGTCTTGAACTTAACAACGAACAACAACAACCAGTATCTGACATTGAGTTGAAATGCTGAGTCGATTTGAAAAGATGGTACCTAAAGGGATATCATGTTATATACTTTGGTACATTTTACTTAATCAATCGGTCTAACACGTATCGTTGTTAATTACATTTTGGGCATTGATGGCTATGCTTCTACTGTTATTCCCTTTGATATAAAGTGTCAATAGGCTGCAGTAATTTGGTGTTCATTTAGCCTCCGTGGCCACTGAGTGCACTTGACAAATAATGCCTTCATGCACATTCATTCCACTGTCTATACACCTGTTAATATGAAACGTTCATAAAACTCTTCACCTAATAAATACACACGTTTGTACACCCAATTATACAAACTCATGCACCCATGGACTCATTCATATGTCCATTATACACGTTCATTCACGTATTTATACATAATTCACTCACCTGTTCGCACACACATTCATTGAATTAATTATGCTTAAAATACATCCACATTCATACACATGCTCATACACCTGTACACATCAATGGTGATATCAACCATACAAGGCAACAACCAGCTCGCTAGAAGCAGATAAGGCAGCTTGCCTTGTTTCACTGAGAAGGAACCAGCAACCCTCCAGTTTCCATATCAACCTATCTACCTCATGGGATACTGTTTGGATCGCACCAAAATCTAAAGATAATCTGAAAATCTTCTGTATAATGTAAATTCAATTCTTGCAATGTATTACTGGATAGACTAATTTAAGATTAAATCAATTAAGAGAGACAACGATTAAGTTTAAGCGTCAAAATGTCAATTTATTTGATTTCTTTTGTCTTGTTTTTTTATGCTACCATGAGGACCCTATTATGTATGACCTGAGAATATTCCAAAAAACTCATTGCTTCCTCACAATTAAAGGCTTTATGTGCAATGAGATTACCCTGGTATGGTAAAATACCATCTAAGGAGAACAAACATGCTGGAATCCAATCCAAAAAGTAAAACGTTTCGCAAATCTAGCCAGTTCTATAGAGCTTTGGTTATTGTAAATAGAGCAAACAGCTATGTCTAAATTACTCCTAGTTTCCCAATTTCTGAATCGGTTGACATGCCAAACATTAGCCACGTATCCGATACCACGTGTCCTCAACCACCACTATCAGGTATGGAAGGCAATTAGGCCAAAAATAATCAGAAGGCTTCAGTCAGTAAAGATTTTTGTTTGCCAATCAGATTGCTCAAAAATATATATGTTAAGAGTGGACGTAACTGCGTCGAAACTGAATTTCTTTCTTTTAGCTACAACCTTTCTTCATTTCCACAAACATTTTCGGTGTGGCACAGTGTAAGTGCACCTGAGGGTCAATGGTCAGCATGGGATCAATAAATAATGAAAAGGGGTAGTGTCGGGACACACCTTACAAGCCATAGGGCTATATGAGCTCCTTGCTCAACAGTTCAGACCATACAAAAGACTGACTCCTTCACTTCTCATTTAGGCCTAGTTGCGAGGCCATGGAAGACACTGTGAAGGCTTTCTCGGTATATTACAATCACATTAACAATGAAGGCACCTTTACTGGAGGAGATTGGATCTCAGGGAACATCAAATTAGAACTTTCAAAAGATTGTAAGATCAATTCACTCTATGTGCAGATCAAGGGGAAGGCCAATGTCTTATGGACGGAACAATATGGCAAAACTGTAGTAGTTTACTCTAGCAAAGAGAAGTTCTTTACTATTAAGCAATCCGTCATACAGGAGTTCAAAGGACAGGGTAAGTGTGTTGTTTACAACATGAATCTCATTCATATGTGCAATAGGGGTGGGGAAAATAATCGATTCTTCGATGCATCGCGATTCTCTGAAACGATTCGGTCTCGATGAAGATAAATTAATAATCTGAATTTAAATATATATTTTTAATTATTATTATTTTTTTAATTTGTTCGCCTGCTATGACGGAGTATTAGGGCCACACATGCCGTGACGAGATTAAAGTCGACACGTCGAATGTCAATTTATTTGATTTCTTTTGTCTTGTTTTTTTTTCTTTTCGTAATTATCTCGTAATTACGAAATCAGAATCCCATAGCCTATAGTCTTCCACAACATGTGGTTCAGTTGATTGTTGGTCGGACTCGGTACCTCCGTAAAGATGGAAAGAAATGGGCAGATTCGGAGTTTGCGGTTCAATAGATCATCAGTGAAGCATCGTTGCGACACCACTGACACCTCAAGCTAAATGTAGTAACCTAGAGACCCAGCTACAACATTGTTTTCATCCAAACGAGCTGTCTTTATAGCGAACGGTGAATTGCATTGGCTTCTATGAGCTGTCGGCTTTCAGTCGCGACCTTAGGGATCGTCTGCAAAGTGCAAAATGGAAAACGACCACAATGGTCAAATTTAAATACCGTCGCCATTAGATTATATATAGTCATGGCCTCTATATGGTCTTACTACAATCTTTAGTTTTGAAAAATATATCTCTACTTATTTTAAAGGATTTTTCATTTTGCAATAATTTCAATAGCGTCCCCATTATTAACTCTAGAGCCCCAAAACTTGTTCCATGTAGGCATGGCCCATATTTTTCCAAACCAAAGGTTGTAGTCTGACCATAATGAGCCCAAGCCTCTATTGAACAAGTTTTGGGGCTCTAGAGTCAATAATGGCGACACTTTTGAAATTGTTACTATAAAAATTCCTCAAAAATAATAAGAGATATATTTTTCTAAACTAATGGTTGCACTAAGACCATATAGGCCATCCCTATGGAACAAGTTTTGGGGCTCTAGAGTTAATAATGGCGACGCTATTGAAATTGTTGCTAAATAGAAAATCCTTAAAGGTCCCATGGCATGAAAATCTCACTTTATGAGGTTTTCTAACATAAATATTAGTTCCCCTAGCCTGCCTATGGTTCCCCAGTGGTTAAAACTTGCGTTCGGTGTAAAACGAGCACTAGGTGTTCTGCTCGCCTTTGAAGAAAACGGAGGCTCAAGCGCGCTGATTTGGAATGTGGTCCCACATGTCGTCATAAAGCATCTAAGCTCCTCCCCTTTGTCTGCCTTGCCCGCCCAGAGAATTTGGCCCGTCAGACCGTGCGAGCGAGTGTGATTACACAGTCTGTAACGCAAGTGTTTGCTGTCGGTTCTTTGACGTCTCTTGTATTTCCACAACGAGACTGTAGTGGGGTTATCTCAGCCATGGTTGAGAAGGAATTGGGGGAAAGGAACTTTGGCTTTGACTCCCTCAAGAACATGAACCACGACATGGAGGAGAAAGGGATTGTTGGCCGCGAATGTCTCCCGCTTGAGCCCCGCTTCCCGCTGCCGAGGGACCGCTGCCGAGGGACCACCGCCTCGGCGCTGCAGGAGGCGGAGGTGCCTAAGCGCTGCCCGGCAACAATCCCTTTCTCCTTCATGTCGCGGTTCATTCTACTTCAGATTGATGTGGACGTGGAAGAACCAGGAACGGAGAACCCAACGCGGTCGTTTGAGATTCATAATATCGGCTCACACAGCTTTTGGCCGTGATAATATATATTATATTATATGATATAGATATCTGTGTCTAATATGATATTATTTAGATATAGAGCTCAAGGACTCCCGTGTGTTCTAGAATATTTACAGAACACGGCTAAAGGCTGTGTGCGCCTCCCATTGGCCCACTAATACCTATATTAAAGCATCCATAAAAAAGCATGCAATGGGACCTTTAAAAATAAGAAATAATAAGAATCTGCCCATTTCTTTCCATCTTTACGGAAGTACCAAATCCGACCAACAATCAACTGAACCACATGTGGTGGAAGACTAGGGCTGCGTTTTATTATCCATCCGTCTACTCTCGGAGGTCCGAGGACGTTGCCTAGCGACACGCACAAACACGCCCTTTTCCTCGGACGGCGAACTCGCCATCTCGGTTGAACTCAGTGGTGACCGAGCAAAATTCCGAGACAGAATTCAAGATGGCTGCGCCCGGTGTGACTTGAAGTATGAACTGTTTTCATTGTGCTTGGACCACTTTGGTGGTTTAAATGGCAATTTCAATCACTCGTATTACTGCAATACCTTGCTGCATCCGTATCTCTGCCTATGGCCTATAGCCTACTTATTTTGGAGCGCTTGGTCCTCTGTCAATGCAACCGCGACAACAGCTTTCCGGGTGGCGTCCATGTTTTCCTCCAACGATCGAGCGAAATAATAAAACGCTTGAAGTGTGGGCGTGGCGTCAGATCCGAGATCCGAGTAGTAGGCTATGGGATTCTGATGTCGTAATTACGAGATAACTATCTCATAATTACGAGATACATACATCGCAATTATGAGATAATTATCTCGTAATTATGACATAAAAATGTCGTAAATATGAGATAACTATCTCGTAATTATGAGAAAGATAAATATCTCGTAATTATGAGATAATTATCTCGTAATTATGACATAAAAATCTCGTAATTATGAGATATTTTCTCATAATTATGAGATCTTTGTCATAATTACGAGAAAACCTGATTTTTTATTTGTGATGTGAATGCAATGCGCCAACGTAGTTTTTTTAATGCAAGCTGCATTAATTATTGCATTGTGCTAGAAAGTCATATTTGTGACAAAAGCTTTTCTCTAATATAATATTAGATAAGTTAATTAATCTGTTGACGTCTTTAATGATCATCACAAAAGTAGGAAGTGATTGGCAAACTCTGGGTAGCAAATTCAGATGTATTTTTGAAAATCACGCATGGAAATGTAGGCCTACATACAATTTTTTGTTGCATTGAGATGCATCGATAATCGTTTTAGAAACGAAACGTTGACCTCATAAACGGAATCGAATCGAATCGTGAGGTGCCAAGAGATTCCCACCCCTAATGTGCATTATGTATATACACTGCTGTAATCAGAATCTCTCAAATTTGTATCAGCTTCTTGCGGTTGTACCAAAATAAAGTTAAAGTTAGACATATTAGTCACATCCATTATGACATCAACAAAACATCGTTATATAATGACAATTAAATCTACATTCATACTTTATAATTGTTGTCACATGCCTGTCATTGCACATTACCTGAGTCCTCCACAAGGTTTTTTGAGAACCTATTGCTAACGCTAATGATCTAGTCATGTTTTTTGGGGGGCTTTAGAATGAGGCCTGAAAGGAGGATCAGGATTTTTCAGATAGATTCTTTCAAATTCTAGCCTAATCTGGCTGGTTTCTCCTAATTGACCTAACCTGGTTTTTATTGTCACATTTCCCTCAAATATACCTTTGTCTTTTGGATAAATTATCATTAAATAATTGCATGCACACACTTTCTGTTTCAATACACTGCACAATTTTTGCCACAATTAACCTTCTAATGTTTTCGTAATAGAAAGCCAAACGGTTGGCCGAGGGTGCTATGCCTACCCATTCAACTTCCAGATTCCTTCAGAGTATGCTACATTTATTTCTATCATGACTTTCTATCTGCTATCAAGAGTGGACCTTATGCTATGTTGGATGTTTTGTTTCAACTTAACTTTCTTTATGAAAAAAAAATGCAAAGTAAATAATGTTTCACAATTCAGCTTATTAATTTTATTTAATCTTTTCCAAAATTAATTTCAGAGATCTTCCACCATCCTTCAAAAGCTTCACTGGGAAAATCCGGTACAGGGTGAAGGCCTACCTGAGTAGGTCTATGAGCCGAGATAGCAAAGCTAATGCTCCCTTCACCGTTATTTCCAAAGCCAGCTGTAGTCCAGAAATGATGGTAATGATCCGGCTTCTAGCCTTTCTAACACGTTTGAGTAACTAAGCTAAAGTCTTATTTATATTTATCATAATTTGTTTTTTGGAATATTATGGTAAAGGGCGAGTAGAAGCCTCATCTTCAAAGTAGAAATACTGCCTAAAACATTTTTAAAATGTAATGTAATGTCATCAGTTAAGTATAAGGCACCCCAGGTGTTTTAGGTCTATCCTACAAATTGTAATTGTGTTTCTTTTCTTTCAGATTCCACAGCATAGTATCAAACACCAGAAACTAAAACTCTTCAACTCAGGAAAAGTGACTATGGATGTTCACATTAATAAAATGTCCTTCTGTCCAGGTAAAATTCCCTCTGTTTCCACATTCAAATGTTTCTTTAGTTCAATACTCAGTTACAAATAATACAACAAACCTCCTGAGAAAAAAACTTGTCTCACATCTATATTTTGCTACCAACGATAAATCAATGAATGCAGTCATTTATTCATTCGTTCATTTGCCAATTGTCTGCCTTATGCCTTGCAGGTGAGGCCATTCAAGTCACAGCCTGCATTCAGAACAGTTCATCCCGGGACATTAAGCCCAAGTACTGCTTGTACTTAAAGACCAGCTTTTTTGCAAATGGGAAGAGAAAAGTAACGACCAAAGACCTGGTGAAAGAGGTGGGGGAGCCCATCCCCCACTCCGCCGGCCAGAATGTGATCAGGGTCATCACCGCCCCCGCCACCACCGAAGTGTCCATCTTGAACTGTTCCATCATTAAACATGAGTACAGACTCAAGGTGTGTATCTTGATGTTGCCAACAAACATCTTTATCTGGTTCCCCTCATAAACCTATCATATCGTCCGCCGAAGTCCTGCACAGAGGACACAGAGTGGAAGCACTCTCTGTGATCTGATGTGTATTGCTTTGTTAACAAGCCATGCAAACGGATGTGGAGTAACAAAGTATAAATACTTTGTTGAAGTCGTCTTTTGGAGTGTCTGTGCCTTTCTTGAGTTTTTATATTTCTGTTGATTTGTTGTTGGATGCCAGCACTTGGTTCTTGCTTTGTAACCATGCATGTCTTGCCCGTTAGGTCTATCTGGACGTGAAGTACCAATTCGACCCAGAGGTCAAGTTCCCCATCGTCATCCTGCCCGCCACAGCATCTCCTGGCCTGGGTCAGCCTCCTGCCGATGGGGCCGATGGGGGCTATGGGGGCTATGGCTTTGAGGCGTTCGGGAACCCTTCACCTACCTCAGCTGCCTCTGAACCCTCTGCCCCACCTCCGCCTCCCTCCTACGGGACATACAGCCTGTATCCCCCCTTGTCTTGAACTTAACAACGAACAACAACAACCAGTATCTGACATGGATTTGAAATGCTTTGTCGATTTGAAATGATGGAATTTGAAACAATTACTATCATGTTATATGACTCATCATGTTATATATTCTTGTACATTTTACGCATTCAATCTGTCCAACACGTAAGGTTGTTATTTGCATTTTACATCGTCTGCTAAATGCGTAATTGTAATTGTACTGTTAATCCCTTTGATATTCAGTGTCCATAGGCTGCAGTAATATGGTGTTAATTTAGCCTCCGTGGCCACTGAGTGCACTTGACAAAGAATGCCTTCATGCACACTCATCCCCCTGTATATTTATACATCCATGAGTCAACTTTTCACAGACACATTCACTGAATTATACATGTTTAAAATACAACCATTCATTCATACACATGCTAATGCATCCTTTCAGTCATACACATGCTCATACACCCGCACACATCGATGGTGGTATCAACAATACCAGGGAACAAACAGCTTGCTAGAAGCATATAAGGCAGCTTGCCTTGTTTTAATGAGAAGGAACCAGCAACCCTCCAGTTGCCATCTCAACCTATCTACCTCATGAGATACTGTTTGGATCATATGAACCAAAAACTAGACAATCTGAAAGTCATCTGTATAATGTAAATTCAATTCCTGCAATGTATTACTGGATTGACACATTTAAGATTAAATAAATTAAGAGAGACAACAATTAAGTTGAAGCGTCAAAATGTCAATTTATCTGAGTATTATTTTTTTTTTATGAATAATACTACCATTGGGACCCTGTTATCTATGAACTGAGAATATTCCAAACAACACATTGCTTCTGCACAAAAAAAGGCTTTATGTGCATGAGATCACCCTGGTCTGGTATTATACCGGCTGAGGAGAACAACCATGCTGGAATCCAATCCAAAAAGTAAAACGGTACGATTACTTGAGACTTTGCTGTAACGTAGTATGCCAGATGTTTTTTTTTTATTCATTAAAATAACCATCCAACAAAAACAGTATAGAGCTGTGGTAATTGTAAATACATCAAACAGCTATATCAAATTACTGCTAGTTTCCCAATTTCTGAATGGATGGTCATGCCAAACATCAGCCAGTCGGTCAGGTTATTTTGTGTGTAAAGATTGGTTGAGATCTTTTTGCCAGGCAGATCGCTAATTTTTTTTTGTTTTTGTTAGCCAATCAGATCGCTCCAAGAATCATGCTGGAGTGGATGTTACTGCATCAAAACCAGCTAAACAGGATCATCAGGTATATCACATCACATGACTGTGTTCAGGTACCCAACTGGATGTTTCTTCCGTGTTTGCGGCACTTCATACTTTGTTCACAATCTCTTTGACTCAATTCTCTCTAGTCTCGGGTCTGTTTGTCTATTCATAACGTTTCCTGAAAATGACAGTTGAATATTTTTCTATTGAGTATGACGCCAACAACTCTAAAAACACCTTTACCAATGGGGATACCATAACAGGGCGCATCATCCTGCAGGTTTCAAAGAAAACGCGCATTCAGTCTCTGATTTTTAGAGCTAAGGGGAAAGCCAATGTTTGCTGGCATGAACACTACGGTCAGAATATACATGTTGTGATAACTTCTCATGAGAAATACTATGACATCGAGCGTCCCATCTTCACAGAGGCGGGAAGAGATGGTAAAGTATTTGTCCTCCTTCTTAAAGAAGACTATAGCTAATGTTAATGTAATTTATAATGCTTTTCTCTGAGAATATGTCTGGATGGTACATTTTAATTTCCTTTTCAAATGGCTGGCCTATATTTATGATCATTGTAACATAAACAAGGGGTTGTATTTTCTAATGCTCAGAAGTCCTCGGCCAAGGAAGACATTCCTTTCCATTCGCCTTCAAACTACCAGACAGGTAGACCTAAACTTGAGGATGACATGTTTTTCCCTTGGCAAATGCCTTGATTTAATGAATAAATAACGATGTGTGATAGGGACATGCCATCCACTTTCAAAGCTACCGAAGGCAAAGTGGTCTACCAGCTGAGGGCTCAACTGAATCAGTCAATGAGTTTATCAAAGAAAACCAGAGCCAAGTTCACCTTTGTGTCAAAACCAGACATGACGATTCCAATGCTTATGGTAATATGGTGCCCATTCTCTGTTTACAATAGAATAGTAATAATAATACAAATTATTTTTAAGGGTTAACAACTTTTTGGTGGGGATTTGGAGGTTATTTTCATAATCTCTCAGGAGTTTATTTCTAAACATCTAGGAACCTCAGTATGGTTGCAAGGATCAATCAGTCACATTCTTCGCCTCTGGAAACATCTCGCTGAACATTTCCATACAAAAGATGGGATATCGGCAAGGTATTTATTTATTCTCAATTGTAGTTGCATCATTCAGTTTAGTCGACAGGAATCTATAATGTGAAGTATAGAATCGGTGTGACTCTGACCAAAGCGAGTATATGACCTTGCACGTTTCCCCCATACCATAGCTCATCCCAGAGTAGCTTCTGCTACTGGGTTATGCTGCTCTACATCCAGGACCTCATGTATCTGAGTCCACTCACAACAATTGTTTGAGGAATGCAGCAGTATATGACCCAACTGTCATGTGATCATTCTTACAAAGTGTTTGACTGCCCCCTTAAGGTGAGGGGCTGAAGGTGGTGGCGGAGATCAGCAACTGTTCCACTCGTGTGGTGAAGCCAAAGTTCCTCCTTTACGAAAAGAAGAGCTTCTTTGCCCAGGGCCGCAGGAGAGTACACACGCACAACATTGTGAAAGAGAAGGGTGAGGAGGTGGGCTCGTCCTGCACACAGACCGTCGCCAAGACGATCTGCATCCCCCCAGAGCTGCCTCCCTCCATCCTTAACTGCTCCATCATTAAGTTGGAGTATAGGCTGAAGGTAAAGCATGCACTTCACCAGATGTATTCATTGTAGGATTCATTCTGAGTAAGAAAGAATCGACAACAGTTTAATATTAATATCACACATTTTCTGTCCTGTTTCAAGGTGTTTCTCGATGTGACTCTGGCTAAAAATCCTGAAATCAAATTGCCAATTATTATTCTTCCCTGCGTCGGTTCTGTTACTACTAAAGGATCAGGCGTGGAGGAAAGCGCCTCGGCATACCTGTAGATGGATATTGTGTTTCTAAATGTGTCTAGAAGTAAAATCAATGAAGTGGACTTCATGGACAATATCAGCAACAACTTTTGTTAGTATTGTACTTAATTATGTTATAAACTAAACCTTTTAAAGTGCAGAGTAAACCAAGACGACATTCTAAATAAACTATTTTGTTTAATAATGTATTTTATTTTTCTAAATTTTCATATTTGAATGGGGGGAGTGGGGGTGGTGGGGGACTGTGCTGCTGGGCACTGCGATGTCTTCGGTTACCAAAGTGAAAACGGACTCCTGCAACCTTGATCACATGATCAGGTGTGACAGAGATACCTGCAGGCTAAAGGTTGGCTGAAAAGATCTCCTGTTCCAGTCATGCCACTTTTATCAGTAGCCTATGCTGGCTTGTTTCTCCGTTGGGATGCAAAGGATGGACTAAAACGTACTTCCAATGGATTGCCCGGTTTTATTTAGAGATCCCTGTCTCTCACTCCATATTCTTCAAATATTTTGACAATCTTTCAATTTTCTTTACCAGAACGAAAATATCCATCTATTTTTTTTTTTTTTATATAATACAATGACTATAAAACATCTACGTGTGGAATGTGACCAGAAGAATGGGACAACGGGAGCGTTTTCTCCAGGGGATATACTCTTTGGAAGAGTCATGGTGATGGCCGATAAGGAGACCAAGGTGCAATGTTTAATTGTCAAAGCAAAAGGAAAAGTGGAGGTGAAGTGGCCTGAGCAGCAGGGGAACGGTCCTCCAGGGGTCATCAGTGACAAGAAGAGATACTTTTATTTTGAAAAGATCCTTCTTCAGGACAAAAAAGCAGATGGTTTGTACTTCAGTGAAGGTTTTTTGGTGGTCGATACCGAGTACTCATACACGTATACATAATTAAATGACACATGTCGTCTTTTATAAAGGTTCTGTTATCATCGGACAAGGCGAAAATTCCTATTCATTCAGCTTTGATATTCCAAATAGGTGAGTGTGTTTTATCCAGCTTGGACTTTTAACACATCTTCATTCTAGTACTATGTCATGTAAACAGTCCCCTTAAGAACTCTCAAAATGTTGAATGTTTGACTTGTTCTCCCATTCTTTCCCTACAGAGATATGCCTTCGTCTTATGAGGGGAAATGGGGGAGCATTACATATAGTCTGCACACAAAACTGACCCAGACAGCTTGGCAAGTATACAAAGCCAAGACTCAGTTTCCAGTTTTAACAAAGAATGAATTCCCCTTCGGCTCAAAGTCAGAGATGATTATCATAGGACTAAAGGTATGGCAACATAACAATTTAAAAAGGCTTCGTTACTTCAGTTGCGATCCGTTTGCAACAATTTAATATTCACTTTTTTCTTTTGGTTTCAGTACCGCAGTAGACACCTTTATGCGATGGATAATAATAATGACAAATACCCTTTTTTAACACCCACAGGAGCCACAGTGTGCCACCAGGATTTCATTCTGTGGCTCTGGAAAAGTCACTGTTAATGTTTCGACTGAAAACATGGGTCTGACACAAAGTTAAGGCAGTTTGATGTGTGGGTGTGTGTGTGTGTGTGTTGCTTATTTGAATCAACACAGCATAACGCACCAGATGGTGACATATTTCCATCTCTCCTTCCATTAACTACCTTCTATTTGTAACACTCCTGCTCCAGGTGAATCCATGGAAGTGAGAGCGGAGGTCCTCAACGACTCTGCGTTCGCCGTGACCCCCAGGTTTTACGTGTGCGAGAAGCAGACGTTTGTCACGCGTTCCCAGAGGACGGTGGTGCACGTCAGTCACGTCGAGTTTGGGACCGGGGGTTGCGCTGTCCCTGCGGCTAGCGCCACGACAATAGCGAGGGTGCTGACCGCCCCGCCACAACTCCACCCCACCTTCTTCAACTGCTCCATGATGAGACTTGAGTACCGGCTGAAGGTATGGCACGCATGTCCGGACAAACGCACACACAGACACAGACACACATGCACACAAACATGCATATATAGACACACACACAGGCACGCAAACACACAGACACAGGTACATACTGGCACGCGTACACACAGGCAAAAGACACACACAGGCTCTATTGTGTTTGGAGAAAGAGAAGCCTTTGCGGGGGTTGGGGGGGGGGGGGGGTTAGGGGGTGGGGCTTGGGGGTCAGGGGGAGGGCTGGGTCTTGGCCACTCGAGGAGTCACAACACAGCTTGTCTGCTCCAACTAATGAGAGTGCATGTGGACGCAGGTCTCAAATTACAGACCAACCAGTTTTGTCAAGGCCCGGACTCAAAATAGTCCGGGATCAATGCACTTCAGTCTCAGACTAATGACGAGCGTTTCGAATGCCCTGCGTGCAACCTATTGGTTGTCGTTTGAACAGCTATACTGTGATAATTCATCTAGTTAGGTTGAAATGGGGTGCTTTACAATGTACATACACATGAAGAGTTAACATGATGTGTATATAGGGCGGCTCGTGGCTCAGCCCACTACCCGCTGACCACACAGACATTGTAGAGACACACGCTTGATTCTGACCATTGTTTCTGTGCTACATTCCCTCCCTCTTCCACCCCAGCTTCCTGTCTTTTCCTCACTCTGCTGTCCATAAAGGCCTAACAAGAATGTGTGTATATATATACGAATGTATTATGTATCAATATAATTTAACTTGTCTACAGTTCATACATTTTAGGAATGTGGAGTAGGTTTTCCTATATCTGTGTCACAGTATATATCATACATTTCTTTACTGTCAATGATAAATCATCTTTTAAAAAATCCTTTCACTCTATGAAGTATACTTTATGACAGACTTAACACTGTATATTATGCTCATTGGTAGGTCATGCTTGAGTTTGCGCAGGCAAGAAACGCTGAGATCAAGCTTCCTTTGATCATCCTGCGAGGTTACACAAGACCACTGGAGCAGAAAACCAAGAAATCACAACGCTTCAAGTCACTTCCTGGTCGAAGTCCACTTCCTTCCTGTATAAACTGAGCTGCTTAGATGAATAGAATGTTTGTTGTTTAATATTGACTCAAATAGTTTTCATTCTTTCTATTTGTGTGTGTTTGTGCGTGTCTGTTGTGTGTGTGTGTGTGTGTGTGTGTTTGTCCTTTTGTGTGTGTGTGTGTGTGTGTGTGTGTGTGTGTGTGTGTGTGTGTGTGTTTGTCCTTTTGTGTGTGTGTGTGTGTGTGTGTGTGTGTGTGTGTGTGTCGGTGTCGGTTTATGTATGTGTTTATGTGTGTGTGTATGTGTCGTGTGTCTCTCGACACAACTTTCAATTGTTTTCCTGCATTGTGCCCATTCATTCACTAGAGGGAGACATTTGCCACATTTTAGAGTTGTAAGGTAGGACGTAAGTAAACTCACTGAGTTGTCTCGATGTCCGCTATTTTGACAATATTGTCATCAATCTTGGCCAAAAATCTAGTGTGTGGTAGAATATCCTCCATAACCCTTTGAAGTAATACGGTGTGTCATGTCTAGGACAGACAAAAACGAACTATTCATGTGACATTCATGCAATTAAATATAAAATGATAAAACAGTTTTGAAATATAAGATTGGATTCCCGTTTCCTAAGCCTACTAGAAGGATACTCTGGTACCATCAGTCTACAAGATTAACCAACCTAAGCTTCCAACTACCTATCCCATGCACATACACGTACACGTACACGCACGCACACAAATACCCAGATGGTGTGTTTTGCGATCCCCTATGCCACAGGCTGGCCGTGGACATCTGGGATTGAACCCAGAAGGCCTCTACCTCTCAGCTGTGCTTCTGAGGTATAGAGGGACACTCATAAAACCCTTCTGGTTGTGACTCAGTCAGCAGTGGTGTCTTTCGCCTAAATGAACTTGCGATAAGCCTATCAATAACTTTGGTAAGACCTTTGCAACAACAACAATAGAAGAATGAGATCAGTAGTTTAGTTTAGGACTGCAATGTAAGCACCAAAATACCTGCATTGACTGTTCTGAGGGGCAACATGTGCGTCTTACTTGGTTGGACCATTGGTTATATACTTCATACAGGGGCTTAACCCTTTTCCTTGTCTTTATCTGTGTGACACTCTCCCGTTTGGCTTTGCGTGTCGAGGCTTTGACTTTCGGTATTCCGGTCTCTCCCTCTGGCCTGAACCGCATGACATGAACTGCATTTGAATGTGAGACAAGGAGCGGAGTGGTAAGCGAGTATTAAATGAGAGCCATTTCTCTTTTGAATCAGTGCAATGTTAATAGCCTTAACCTGCGCAGAGTAGGCCTACATTTACTAGAATAGAATAGAATATAATCAAATAGAACGGAAAAGAGAGTAGTTTGGTTGTGTTTTCGGGTTTGGTGGAGCCAGTCCACCTGCAGTAAAGACCAGACCGGTAGTCATGGCTCCTATCCGGCATGGCGGTGGATCTGGGTTGGAAACCCTGCCTGGTTACCAGCCTGGCTCCACATGCGGCAGGCAGGCAGGCAGGCCTCCAGCCAGCCTGCTCCCTCAGCGCACCACAACCTCTCTCCTGGTTTAGGGAGGGGGGAGGGGGGAGGGGGGTGGAGAATGGAGGGGGGGGGGAGGAGTGGCCTCTGGCGCCTCCCACCCCCGTAGCCAAAGACAGTGCCATGACAACCGTGCAGGCCTGCTGGCGACTCCCTGTCTTCGCCGGCCATGGTTGCCATGGCGACTCCCCGCAGGGCTCCCGCAGATCAGCGGGAGGGGCGTCCAGTTGACTAACCCTCTCCCAGCTGGGGAACGGCTGAGGGAGAGCAGTATTGTGCGTGCGTGTGTGTGTGTGTGTGTGTGTGTGTGTGTGTGTGTGTGTGTGTGTGTGTGTGTGTGTGTGTGTGTGTGTGTGTGTGTGTGTGTGTGTGTGTGTGTGCGTGTGGCGGAAGAGAGGTGTTGTTTTTGTGTGTGCGTGTGTTTGTGTGTGTGCTTTTGAGTATCAGTGTGTGCTTGTGTGGGATGGCACGGCAGAGCCTGAAGAGGGAGAGATGCAGCAACCCAGAAAACGGCAGAGTGAGCTCTAGATGCCACAGCTGAGCGCAAAGAGAGAGAGGGGGAGAGAGTCGGAGAGAGATAGAAACCCCAGAAGGAAGACACAGGAGACAGACAGTCTAAACTACAAAAACAGGCCCACAGATTCAGCATAACCACTTCTCCCAGTCTTCCACTGTTTGATTGTGCTTATATTATTAAGCAGTTATATCCCACACTCATACATACATCCATATAGCTGTTTAACTATGACTCCAAACAGACACACACCCAACTATGTATACATGTATATATATATATATATATATATATATATATATATATATATATATATATACATTTATATAAATAAATGTATACATTGGCAGTACATGTCATGGCAGTACTAGTCTGTAGTAGTGGTAGTTGTGGCAAATGCTAACTATTTATATTCCTTCCCTGCCGCGTCGACTTTATGGCAGCAGAATAGATGGCTTAATAAGCTTTTCTTCATCATAAATTATGCATATGACTCAAATGAAAGACATTAGTCACTAGCATCACTAACAATGATCAACTATGGTGAAACTCGATTTGTTTCAGTGAAAAACAAAGAAAGAAAACCAACTCTCAGTCTTTCAGTCTTGAGTCCTGGTAACAAACCCAGTACCAGGGGGGCTGGGGCGTGATAGGTCCGCAGATGGCGTGATAGGTCCACAGACGCCGTACGTCTCAGTAGTAAAGCATGATTTGCAAAATGGTACCACCATGTCTACGGGAAACAGAACGGAGGGCCTTTCCCTACTCACTAATTGTTCCAAGCTGTGTCCCCTCCAAGAACTAGGTAATCACTGATTTCATGTGTGGGTTTGAGAGATCAGTCGAGGCTCACTCTTTAACTGTTGGGGGGGTCATTTCATTTACTACCATGTATGTACAATGCCGTTCATGTACTTTCATGCATGCATTTTGTAAAGTGAGGTGGTATGCTGTTTCTTACATTTCTACAAAGAAGGAAATGGAGATGCATTATAATGAAGTTTTTATTTGTAAAATGAGAGAAATTTCCCATAGTAAACATTTGCTGATGTATTGTAAGTGCAGAAAGATCTTCATTTTTTTTTATTATATAAAACCAATGTATTTTTGTCAATGTATAAAAAAGTGTGACAAGGCAATTTTGTCAGTGTAATAAAGGCAATTTGCCAAAACATACATTCTAACCTAAAACAAAATGACCTACTTAATTTCAAATTGTACTAGTTATTCGTGCAATAGTATTCATTCTACCCTAAAACTATCTCTACGTAAAGTGTGTGGTTATATTTTGCACTTGTTGTGGCAACCTTTGGATTTACAAATCTTAAAAAAAACAAAAACTTTGACACAAGTTGATCTTGACACACATATATATATATATATATGCATATATATATATATACATATATATATAGAAAACCTAAACAAACAAAAAAGCTTATCTTTTATTTATGAAACTCAGAGAAGCAGCCTCCCCTGCATAGGTGGACATTGCATATCTTGCACCCGAACACGCTCTCGTGCCGCAGCCCCTTGTTGGTGCAGTTCCTGCAGCGCCGCGAGCGCTCCGACATGCGCTCCAGCCGGTGGCCGTACTCGATGGGCGAGTCGGCGTGCCTCTTCCGGGCCGCCCGCTCCATGCCCCTGGCCCCCTGGTAGTCCCCGATCAGCTGCTGCGCCAGCCGCACCCGGAAGTGGCGCTGGGTGAACTGCTTGCCGCTGAAGCCCGACGGCGGCGCGCCGCCCCGGCTCTCCCGCAGGATGATGTAGGCGTCCACGATGCAGAGGTTCACGAAGAACCACAGGAAGTAGCGCCACCAGCGCTTGCACGGCCGGCCCACCTGGTAGCATTCCCGCAGCTGGTCGCACAGGTCCACGCCGCGCATGTTCTCCTGGTACAGCATCAGGGGCAGCGGGCGGGGCAGGCCCAGCGGCACGCCCAGCGAGAGCCCGCCGCTCCCCTCCCCCTCCGCGCCGTCGCTGTCCCCCTCCCCCTCCTCCCCGTCCTCCCCGTCCGCCTCCCCCTGCGGCGGCGGCGCCGGTGGCGGCTGGCTCGGCCCGATGCCCACGATCCCCGGCGCCGAGTTGGTCGACAGGCAGCTGATCACCTTGTCGTCCCGCGTCACCGTGGCGACCAGGTTCCCCCGCTGGCACTGGTAGAACTCCCCCGGGGAGAGCTTGCCCACGTTGCGCGGACAGAGCACCTCCGGGTAGCCCCTGCGGCCCGTCTGGGTGGGCCCGCAGGCGTACAGGCCGTCCCGTAGCAGCCGCTGCATGAGTGGCACCGAGGTGAAGAAGCCGTCCATGAAGAGGTGGTGGTACTGGCCCTCCAGGCCCCGCACCAGGGACGTCACCACCCTGTAGCCCAGGGAGGCGGTGGCCACGTCCTGGCTGGGCTTGCCCACGTAGATCCTGGCGCGGTGGCAGTAGCCCGAGCGAGAGTCACACAGCATCCACAACGTCAGGCCTTTCTTGAAGGGCTTGGAGGGCATGTACTGCGTGGGGGAGAAGCGCCCCTTGGCGGAGATGCCCGATCTGTCGATGGTCAAGCAGCGGTTTGGTGTGTAGGCGTCCCACATGGTGTTGTCCAGCACGTCCAACAGCGGGCGGATCTTAAACAGGCCGTCGTAGCCCCGCTCGCCGCGCACGGGTTCCGACTCACGGTCACACAGCTGGAGATATTGTGTGAGCTTTTCAAAGCGCCTTGCGGTCATTGTTTTTTTAAAGCCTGCGTTGCCAATGAAAATGTCACTGGCCCAGTACATGCCAGAGTCTGGAAGTTGATTGATACCCATCAAAATGTTTAGTCCCACATAAGCTTTCATCTCTCTGAGATCAGTGGGGTGCCAGTGGGGGTCTGATTTTCCGCTCATTCTTTGCCGATAGAGGGCGTAATTATTTGTTTGTTCTACCATGTGTTCAAAAAGAGAATCTGGGAAGAGTAGCCGGAAATAGTCACGGGTGTCAGCATCGTCCCCCAGCGAATGCTGAGGGCCACTTACAGCAGAGAAGGGTTCGATCGAAATCACCTGGTCAGGTTCTCCCCAGAAGTCAGGAGAAGTGCAGTCCTCGTCCAAGTCATCATCAAAGCTGAAAAAACTCGTGCGTTCCTCCTCCTCTAGGTCGGAGAAATCGATATCCGAGTCGTTTGAGGTGGTATCAGAGCAGTTATTGGAGGTAGCATAATAACAGTCCTCTGTGTACTCCTCCTCCTCGTGTTTGATTCCATTACCCGTGACCAAAATAATGTTACAGCCACCTCCGGCGATGAAACTAGCGGCGTCTGCAGCCTCCGCCGCCGCGGCGGCTGTGTTCGCGGATCCATTCTCCCCCTCGCCGCCGCCGTCATCCTCCTCCCGTTCTCCGGCTTCTTCGTCTTCCTCCTCGTCCGAGTCGGGCTTTCGAAAGGGGATTTCAAACCACTTCACATCGGCCGAAAGATTAAGAGGAGACTCTTGACTCTTGTCACACACCGTTGTAGTTTCTGCGTCCGCGCTAGTTTCCAAAATAGTAAAAAGCTCTCTCCTTTTTCTTGCCGTCGCCATGTCGGGGTACTAAAGTGTCCCTGCATGAGTCTTTTTTATTTATTTTCTACGTACAAAATAGTATCGGAAACCGCGTATTTTTTTCCCTTAAATCAACTAACCTGCCACTTAGAGCTGCCCCCCCTTCAGCTAAACTTGCTGGTTGTTAACCTATGCGGTCTCCATACGCTTGGTTCTCATTGTTTCCGCTCCGGGTTTTTCGACGCTTTGTAGCGCAGTGTGGCCGCAGACGTCAGAAGCTGCATGCATGTCCTGCTTTGTAGGGCGTTTTGCGACTGCAGCTGGTTGGGTTGCTAGTTCGCTAGGCTGGCAGATGGCCGCTCGCTGTTCTATGCCCGCTGGCATTCGCCACTATCAATAACCGGATAGCCGTTGCATCATGGAGAAGAAATCTACTACTGCGTTTACTGATTAATAAACTGATTATTAAACTCAAAATATTTGATACTCCCAGCCAATCGGGGTTTAGTTTAAGGCATCCCCATTTGTATATAAAAAACTAAAAAACAACAAACTTTCAATAGCAGATCTAATCCAGTTGTGGAACTATGAAGGAAAACATATCATGCCCTGTCATGGGCTGTTGCTGACAAAAGTTGTATTTGACGACCCAATACAACCCAACAGGATGTGGATTGCAATGATGGATGTGGCCACAACACACGAGGCTTCCCATTCATTCGCCTGCCAAACATATATACTACAGTGAGTGAACTTGCAACGGTGTAGGAGAGCCCCGTTCATTCATAAACATGCTTCTTCCCTCTGACAGGTTCCTACATGCATCTGAAACCCCATAGGCTATTGTGGAATCAGGGACCTCCCTCTATTCTATGAATGTGGGCAGATCCTCTAATGTTTTACTCCAGTGCTTGGCCATGAAGCTGAGCTGAGACTGATTGGTCTTGACTGTAGATCAGGCAGAGGGCTTTGGCGGGCATGGCTCCACTGTGTTTTGTTGTTGTTTAGTATTTCTGAAGTCTCACATAAAATACTCATTAATATAGGGTTGTTTTATGTTTTTATGTATTATAATAGTGTAGATGACCATCTGCACCATAATTTAACCCTCTGCATCAATGTTAAAAAATATTTTTCATAGACTTGTGTTATAGATGACGTTGAAGGGTTGAATAATGTGCTAATAACCGAATAGCCAAAACACCCCAGATCACCAGCTTATCGTATAGGCCTTGTAATGCTTCTGATTCAAAGTGGATTGCTTTGTATCGTAATTAGAAATAAGCAGCGAGACGAAAGGCCTTTAGTTTCATGGATTATGTTTCCTCTAGGCCTAGACTTTGTCACAATGTGACTGAGAACTAGATAATAAACACATGTAAGCTCACACCAGTATTCGAGTTCCAGTGTTTCACGCGACATAGCAAGTCACAGCCTTCTTAGCTACAAGGCCTGAAACCTTGAAGACTTCGGTTGGAGCGTTTCACAAACCAAACCCAAAAACTCTTGACTACGGTTTTCTCACTGCGTTCGTGGGAGGAGGAGAAGGCGGCTAGCTGTGCCGTGTCTCCATGCGTGGGGGGATGGGCACCACGAAGGGGTCCTTCCAAATTCTTTTGGCTGCGGGCTGGGCCTGCATGGTTGGCTGAGCAGTCGGCTGCTGCCCCCTGGGTCCCGCAGCCGACGCACAATTTATGCATCTTTTCTCCAAGCCTGAGTGTTGCAAGCAGGAAAAGGTTCTAGTCGGCGTCCTCATGGTAGCAAGGCTATCATCATGCTGCCTGTATTTTACCCAGAGGCCTCTCTCTGTCTCTCTCCCGCTCTGTCTCTGTCTCTCTCTCACTGGCACCGTCTCTGTCTCTCGGTCTGTCTCTCTCTCTCTCTCTCTCTCTCACCCTCTGTCTCACTCTCACTCTCCCTCTCCCTCTCCCTCCATCGCTCTGTGTGTGTGTGCGTGTGTGTTTCTCTCTCTGTCTCTGTCTCTTCTTCACGTGCATGGAGAAGGGAGTGGGCCAGCCTGATAGTGGTGTGCCTATAGTTCATACACTGGGAACCAGTATGTTGGAAAACTGTGGGAAAACACGCGAGGGAGAGTGGTGGTGCTTAATGATATCGAGCCCAAAAATAGAAGTAAAGAGGGGGAAAAAAAAGGCTCACTCTAGCGTTTCCAGGCCCCTGGAGCAGAGTACTGCAGCAGACCCCTTAGAGACTCCTGTGGTGGGGTGGAGAGACGCCGACCAATGGGGGCTCAGGCGCTGTGTGTGTGTGTGTGTGTGTGTGTGTGTGTGTGTGTGTGTGTGTGTGTGTGTGTGTGTGTGTGTGTGTGTGTGTGTGTGTGTGTGTGTGTGTGTGTGTGTGTGTGTGTGCGTGTGACTGCCTGTGCGGCTAACTCAAGCCTCTGCACAGCTCAGATGCTTCTCTCATGGATGAGTTCCGCGCTGATCGGCCAGTGTGTGTGTGTGTGTGTGTGCGTGTGTGCGTGTGCATGTGTGTGCCGTGAATGTGTGTGTGCATATGCGTGTATGTGTATGACGGTGAACATGCAAAATATTGGTGCCGCCATGGCCGCGGCATGAGCGACCAACGCGACGCTACACTGCGTTACTCTCCTAGCACACAATCTCTGTTGTTACTGGTTTATTAAACGGTTAAAACCACGTTTTTTACTGGCATAGGTAGTCTATAAACAAATACCTAATATCTTTCCCCTTTAATGGGCTGAAGCATCTTTAGTATTTTACCAAATCCAGGTGATATGCCATGGTATGCTCCATTTAAAGCCCATCATTGCAAATTGTTAGTAGCCTACAGAATATCTTCTTGTAATCTGGATTTTAAACCTCTGAGCCAGATGTCAAGTACATCCAGAAAACTATTTATTGTCTTATTGGTATGTATTGTATGTCTAATTTGAACCTGAATCCTATGGGCCTGCTGTTTTCGAATACAGGTGTAGACTCACATGACCTTGTGTATCATTCACCTTGTTTCACGGTTCTTATTAAAAACAGTGACACAGCAACCCCTTGTGGTGGCAGCACAGGCATGAATATCCATTAGGAATAAAAGCCTCAGAACAGCTCAAGAACAGAGCAGCTCAAGAAATACAAATGCATACAAATGCATCCGTCTATTATTAACGATTTGGAAACATATATACTAAAATAACGCAGCACAATGTTTGTTAAAAAAATGGTACAGGAGTTATCGTCGCGTTATCATTAAAGGGCTACGTTACGCGTGAAAGTACTACCAAATCAACACTAGATGGGGCTAGAATACAGGGCCATGCGCAATAAATGAGTATCACTTTATTGGCGGTAGTAAAATTGTTGGAGTTAAAACGTGAGATCAGGTAGACTAATTGGATAACTGTCGTGTACAATATCCTCAATAGAACAGCGAGTTTAATGTGTAAAATTGAACTATCTTCCCCTCTGCCAGTTTCAAATGTAGGTCTACACTGTTTGGCTCGCCGTTGTCCAAACATGTGTTTCTCATTACAGCGTCCATGTTGCTGGATGAGGGTCAACAGGCCTGGCCAGGAAAACGCTGGCCTGAGTTTGGCCCTGACATAATCCCACAACCTCCGGACGCTGGATTAGGACTGGTCCAATCGGTGATTACGAAAATCTGGCCAATCAGGGAGATTGGTAATAATCATAATTCTTCACTGCCTCTGTTGAGTCTTTGCTTATTTTTTTAATGACTAGTCCTAAAGATGTTGAAAACACATTATTTTTCACCCTAGGAGAAGAGGTTCTCCTAAAGGAATGTAATGCAATCTTATGAAAGGAGTAGATGTTGCCACTAAGGTATAACAAATGTTGGTGATAGTTTAATTATAGCTCCCTGGTGTGTGTGTGTGTGTGTGTGTGTGTGTGTGTGTGTGTGTGTGTGTGTGTGTGTGTGTGTGTGTGTGTGCGTGTGCGTGTGCCTGATGTGTGAGAGTTTGTATGAAAGTGTGTTTGTGTGTGTCTGTGTCTGTATGTGTGCACGTGTCACTGCATCCACGCATGTGTGTTTATGTGTTTCTTTCATAGCGATAAGTGTTTGTATGCATGCTGTCTTTCGGCATGCATAAACATTGTCCAATTAAATGCTAATCATTGGTAGATTATGGGCAATTGAATTCCCATTTGCAATGTTAACATGTCCTCGTGGGCCTGAGATGGCTCCGAGCCCGCTTGGAATCAACTTCACATATGTTTTTTTTTAGCCCTGCAGAAGCAAACAGCAAGCACAGGGTTGAGGCGCAGCGGGGTGCATGGAGAGGAACAGAGAACAAAGAGCAGACTCACCCAATAAGATGAACACGAGGTAGTCCTAAGCTATACCCAATAACGGAGTGACGATATATCACCTCAATTCTACTGACGTGGTCATTTGTTGTGTTCACATCGTTATGTCGTCGATATTTGTTTGCAGTATTTTAGATATGGTTATGATAATCAGAGTGAGGGAATTGTATAATTGATGTATTGGTATTGTGGCTTGTACGCCTACCTTTTTGTCCTCCATGCTGTTATGCAATTTGTTGATTTAACAAGGGCTTTTTGAGCAAAATATCAATACAAAGTGCTTGACAATCAAAACAACACAATTAAAACACCAAATTAGTTTAAAATAACCTAACAAATCAAGGCCTGCTTTTGCCTGGTGAAATGTTAGCCGTTACCCTTGTTTCTTAGGGTTGAAATTCACTCGACCAAACCATGGGCAAAAATACCAACACCAGGAAATCCTATCCTCTTCCTTGAAGAGATCACTTCCTGTGGACCCATACGGTTTCCTGCCAGCGTTTTACCCGCCACAACACCACAGTCCCAATGGGAAACTCAAGGGCAGCACTAGGGACTGGTGACGATTGATGGTCGTTATAAATGGGTTTGTTATACTTATTATTCTGCCATTTTCTATCACCTATGATGCTAAACGTTACGCCGGATCAGATCAGAACGTAAACTTAAAAACAACACTAATGGGACTGAGGGACTGATTATCTCCACGAAAACAAGGAAAGACTTCAGTACGGACGTCAGGAGATCCCCTCTTATAATGACCCCATGAATGTGGGAAGGTTTTCTGGTCTCTACTGATCGCTCTCAGCGCTGTATATCATCAAGTCCCAGACTCTGGTTCCCACAATGCGTCATCAAACATCAGAGCATTTTGGGTGTTGTTAAGTATTTGTAATTGTTGTTTCATTCATCTGTTACATATAGTGGCCAGTCCCCTTCACAAATTATAATAAATCAAATAAAAAGACTGTAAATTATCTGTCACTTATGCGCCAACATATGCCAGTAATTTGTTCAATGCTTGCTGTTTTTTCATTGGAACATTTAGATAGCTTTTGGTTTAAAAAGGAAATAATAACATCCGGCGATGAGTGTTGTTCATTGGTTAGTTGATCTGGTATGATGTCCCAGTGTGAGGTTATTAATGTCAATAAATCTCCTGTTGTGGTCGTTGGTTTATGAGCAAAATTATGAGAACAGCTTTGGACATGGTCCTTGTAATGAAATACAAATGTATTTTTTCAAATAAAAATAAAAACACATCAAGACAGATTGACGAGGCTATTGTTTGTAAGCGGTTATTGACATTATATTGATGTATATTCAAGTACACTTGGCTTTGTTTGTTTGTGATACATTATGTGAGCTAGTCGGCGGATTGGCAGAGGTTATGCTTCATCAATATTGTTTACCTGTCTGTCACACAACCTAAATGACACCAGCCGTTTCAAATCAATTGTTTCCTTCCAATGGTTGTATTTAGTGTATATTTCTTCATGTCTTCATCTAAGAAAATAAATATATGACTAATACTGATTTAATTTATCTTTGTACTAAATATTATGTGAAGGTATAGCTGAATTAATTTAAAGTGATCACTGATTATATACACCAACGTCGGCAATGGATGAATATTTACCTTGAGGGCATTTAGCAAATGCCTTCATCAAAAGCAACTTACAACGGTTCATGCACACATTCACACACACCGACGTCGGGTAAATCATGGCAGGCGACAGCCAGCTCATCAGGAGCAGATGGGTTAGGCTCAGGGACACTTCGACACTCAGCCTGGAGGAGCCAGGGATTGAACTACAACCTTCCACTTATAAATCAACCCGCTCTACCATGTTGCAATCCCCTTGTTATGGCTTTTGAAAGCTACACCCTGTTTTTTTTTGTTTTTTAAATCACCCATGCAATGAAATAATACTATTATAGACCATCCAGAACCAACATAAATAATATCACATTATCATAGAGGACTGTACTGAAATGATGCTAAATTATTATCGTTATCTTGTATTGATATTATTCCAATGATCGTTATCGCAGCCCATGGGCACCATAACTTCCTCTCCCAACGTGTCCCTGACAGGAGTCCGTCGTGACCAGCTACAGTGGTGGGTGCAGGGTCAGACCCAACTGTCAACATAAGCTTTCTAAGCAAGTAAATAAACAGCAGCGTGGCTTTCTTTGGGGGAGTATATCAATGACATCCTGTTAATACAACCTACCCCATGTTAGGTCAGAAGAGGAAATAGCCCCAGATGGCCCCTATTACTGTCCCGAAGACTTGTTGCACACATGGGCTTGAACTAAGAGAGAAAGAGCTCACACACTTCAAAGATGGCTATAATTCCCAAAGACAACATACTCGGTCAATCCAAAACTCATAAACGGCTTGTTAAGAAATCAGCAAAAAAAGGTATTCCTCACTTCAATGTTTTGGCTTCCATTACACTCAGTTGAGGAACCTTTTGAAAGTGTTTAACAGACCATTTCCCGAACTCTCTGTAAACCGTGAGTTATTCTTTTCCCCCGGTTATCACAATGACTGCATCGTTTAAAGTGAGGAGAGTTAGGTGTTTAGAGAGCTAATGATACATCTGCACATTTCCCTGTTTATTTCACACTTGTCAAGCAGCACTTCCACAAGGTACTAATGATGATGTAAATTGGACTATATGTGCATTTTATGTTTGTGTTATGTGAAGGTGACAGCGAATTGCAGGAAATATATAATCACTCCAAGAAGAGTAGTAGTCTTGGTACATTAACTATATAATTTATGTTGAATCTCAAATGTGGTTTATTGAAAAGTAAAAACGATTTCCCTTTATGTCTATCAAAGTATCTAATTGGAAGCAGTCTAATGGTTTCAGTCTAGTTGACACACATAAGCACACAGTCACACGCTTGCGAAAGCGCACACACACGCTCGCGCCCGCGCACACACACACACACACAAACACACACACACACACACACACACACACACACACACACACACACACACACACACACACACACACACACACACACACACACACACACACACACACACACACACACACACACACACTCACACACACATACACACACACGCAAACTTGGGAGATACACTGGACACACTAATGACGCGATGACTTCATCAAAATAGGACATCACATGAAAGGTATAAGTTTGAACCTTCACCTCTAGGGACCTTAGAGGATGGGGAATTCAGCTGTTGTACACTAGCTGCAGTCACGTGTATGGGGCGACCCAAAGAGCAGCAGGGCTGCCTGTAAACAAACCGGGGATGGGGATATCCTTCTTCCATCACTCGGTTATTGTTAACCGCGTCCTCGTCATCACTTCACATTCCAGTCACACCCAGTGACAGAAAGAAATGAATGAGCCCTCGGAGAGTCGTAATAAGAATATAACATAACAGCATGTGGTGTAAACAACTGGGTAAGGGTTGGTTAATGTTGCTGGGACACCAGCAGATCAACTGAAAAGTAACCATTGCCATGTGTAAAGTCACAGTAGCTGACTTTACACATGGCAACTTATTGCTAAAAAACAACTTATTTTAAAGTTGTATGATATACTTTCTTAATTTCTTTAATGTTATCTTTATCTGGTTAATGGCATATTTTATGTGTACGAATGAAAAGTTTCATGTTGCCAGGTGACATTGGTTCAAGTGGGACCCCGTAGTGTTTACACTGATGCATGTTGTGATGCAATGTTCTTGTTTGGTTGTCATTGTATTTTGTCCATTAGAAGTTAAGACAACTCCCTAACTACAACATAACTCACTTCCACTTTTAATTAGAAACATTTCCCTTTTCACCAAAGTACAACACAGCTTGGTCAACAGATGTCACTTTAGCATATCTAAGCGATTACTCGATTTTGATTAGCTGATTGCTGATTGTATTTTGATTAGCTGATTGCAAGATCAAATAGGATTTAATTTGTTTGATAGATGAGCTATATTGCCCTTGGTTTTTGAGAAAGATGAATGTCAAACATGATGTAAATTGCTATCTTGACCATGACTAACTTAACTAGTAATGCTTGTCTTGAGTAAAGAACAGTGTTACAATGAGGGAACAAAACAATATAAAGAACAAAATAAAGGGAAAATAAAATCTTGAGCTAAAATCATAGCCAAGGTTCTACATGAATTGAAACAGGTGAACACTACATGAAAAATCCCTCGTATATGCAGGTCCGACGAGTGACAGGTCGGGTGTTTGTTGTATGCTGTGGGATCTCTCAGTGGACCTCACCATGGCTGTTGGACAATATGGCTCAGCAATGACCAGCAACCACACATTGTTCAGATAAAAAATGTACAAGATGATCCCCAGTCCATCCCAAAATGACCCAGTCGCCATTTCATTGCTTGCTTTGCCAAACATGTGTGTTTGAACAGTGGTTGCTAACCGTCATAGCAAGGCGTTTGGTTTCCAAATGTGGTTAGATGTTTAGATCTGATGCTCAAGGAAAATAGACAGCTGTGTGTGGCTTAACCCTCGATTGATATGACCTTTGACACACAACAAATCCAGGCTGACAACAACTCTCTACCTGTTTGTTTGTGTGTAGAGCAAAACATCTGGGAGGTGTAGCAGCGAAGACTTTGGTTTGTTGAAATGTACGTATTTTTTAACCTATTGAGCATACAGTAAAATATATACATCTTTTTTATATATATATTCGTTATAATTGTCACTGCCTAAGAACTGGGTATTTTCTGGAAACTTGATTCAAGCAAAATGAACTCAATTATTTCACAATATCTCTACCCTCACTAAGACCAACAGCAAGAGAATACTGTAATTGCTCAACAAAAAAGAGTGGCTTCCAGTCATTTTCATTTCACAGAACCAATTCCTGGAGTCAATAAAGCGTGAATCTGGCCTGTTTTTCCCCTCTTGCGTTGACATTGTTTCCTTGCACAATTTGCTCTGCAGTTGACTTATCCGAGCCAAGAAGCATTCAGTGTCGATTGGACCGATGCTTTTTGGCATGGACGCCAAGGAGTAACAAAATCACACAATTGATGCTTTCTTTTAGAAAATGTCAAATGTTTTTTCTTTAAAGGATACTAATCAGGCTGATCACACCCTCGTAGATGTCTTTCCTGGCTTCACTATAACACCTGTAACCAAAGTTATTTGTCAGAATCATAGCATTTCACGTGAACGCGTCTGCCTCAAAGGTAAACAGTAGCAATATAGCACTATGGTCTTTGTGATAAGACATTTTGTAAAAGTACCTGTATGGTGATTCACTGTTATTTTTGTCCACAGAATCCGTACTGAGAGAGGCCGTTGATTCCGAAAGATGAATGTGCTATGTTGCCATTGTTTACAGGCGCCCTCATAAGGCTCTTAATCAGTAGGAAAGTCATTTAGGAGAATGATATTCGTAACAGATGATTTAGTGAAGCCAGGAGAAACGGCTATGACCGCTGGATCACTAAGACATTGTGACACACAGACATTGTGACACACCGGCATTGTCCTTTAAAGCTGAAGTTTCTTACATATTTATTTTTGAAACTAAGAAAACATGCAATGCTTTGCGACATAATGTTGAGATAACATATTTCAAACACAATGACTTTGCAAAGTAAGGTTTTATTTTATTTAGTTGTATTTCTAAACCATGAGAGAAAAGCCACGTGTGTAGCCAAGCATCCCCCAAGGTTGTTGTTCCTCCCTTGCTTATCTAACTGTTCAGCAAAGTTTGCATATAACCAACGTTTAATCCAATACAAATAACAATGCAATACAAAAAAAAGAAAACCCCCACCAATAATAAGATTTTAATTGTGGTCAGTTTCAGAATCAGATATTGCATGCTAATGCTTACACAAATCTTTCAACAACTTTTACCACATGTAAGTTTGTTTTTTCTTTCTTTTCAGCCATTTACTCCAAATTTAAAAAGTCTATCTAAACCGAGCTAATACCCCGCCAACCCAAACAATAAATGATTAGTGAACCCAACAAACAAAGCAACAAATACAGTTTATCTTGCTCATTCAAATATATCCTCTGTCTTAGCTTGTACAAAATGTCACATCTTCAACAAGTTCACACACAGACTGGCTGCAACTGAATCAAGGTACATTTTCACAGATTATTGACCCCATTTAAAGTACCAAACAGGAGCTGGCTAATTTCTGGCAGCCTTTCTATTGTTCCCCTGCCTGCAGTCTTAAATCATCTGAGAATGCCATTGCACATTCTAGGCTGAAAGGCCGAAGGTTAGGCCTACTGGGCATTTTAAAATAACTCCTCTTGTCTTCTCAACTTTCAGGGGTGTGATCTTGTGTGAACTTGCTTGTTTTAACGTCTGTTGTGTAATTCTGGGTGTCTGTGGTTATTTGCCATGCCTGGGGATTTATTGGTGGGACATGGATGTGCCTTGGGCTAAGTAAGCAATCATTTACATATTTTCCACAGATGAATTGTTTTAGCGATGTCAAATTAGCTGTATTTTAAGTTGAACTATGCATTCGCAACATTGCAATAATTTGCGTTTTTGTGTATTCTCTGCGATTAGAAGGGAATTGACTTGGGTGAAAGTGTGCAGCCATTTTCAATAGGGGTGACATGTTGTATGTTTGTCATATCCCCGCCTGCTGCTTTTGATTTCCCAGTGCACATCAGTGCAACAAAGAAGGGCTGTGAATAGGGAGAGGAAAGAGAGAAGCAGAAGAAGAAGCAGAAGCAGAAGCAGAAGCAGAAGAAGAATAAGAAGAAGAAGAAGAAGAAGAAGAAGAAGAAGAAGAAGAAGAAGAAGAAGAAGAAGAAGAAGAAGAAGAAGACCCCACTTGATGTATCTTGCTGGTGGGCTTGAGGTTGGACCCCTGCCTGCCGGCCCTTCATCTCAAGGGGCCTAAGTGGGACCACTCTCCAGGCTTCCTGGAAGAAGTGATAGAGGGGACACACAGACCTGCCCATCGCACACACCCCAGATAACCAACGCATCATTACAATCAATACTGTAAAGGGACAACTCAACCTCCCAAAGAACATTCATTCAATATTTGTATTGGTTCGTCCATAATGATTTGGACCATCGGAACAATTTAAGCATTCTCTGGAAAATGAATCAGAATGGATGAAGGTAGTTAGGGACATGACAACCTAACTGACTGTACATATCTGAGTTGACTCCATAGGCTTTGAAAATTGGAAAGCCTATTGATTTCCCAAGTGAATATTCATGTCTCTGGTGGTGCACTGGCACATCCATAATATGATTTGAAATGGCAGGGACATTAAATAATGTTGCTGAAAAGTATTCATGAGTAGCACATAATGGCAAAAATAATGCTGCTAACTGCATCCTCAGTAGAATTATTACAATTAGAAGATAAGAGATGACCAGGGTACGTCATGCGTTGCATTATGATTATTTAATGTGGACTATCCACCTTTAAAAAAAGCCTTTACTTGCATGTCACCCTTTAGATAGTGATACTTTGAAACCCTGTGAAAGTCTTCACGGTCAAACTTTCATTGGCCTCCTTCCAACACGTCCTAATTAGTCAGGAATGGAAATTTCTATTGTCATCGTATTGTAGTATTGTCATCTTAAACACATTCACATATCCATATTCACAACAATGTATGTGAATCTAAAAAGTCAATTGGGATGCACACAATGTTTGTTAGCACAGGATATGGTGTTCGACTCCCAGTGGAAAGAAACCGGGTTCAATTCCCAATAACGACAGACCTGTACTTTCCCCGACCTGCTCCTTAATAACATGTGTCTGCTAAATGCCTAAAGCATGGGTCACCAACCTTTTGAACCTGAGAGCTACTTCATGGGTACGGAGTCATACGAAGGACACCCAGTTTGATACACTCTTCTGAAATAACAAATTTGCTCAGTTTGCCTAGTTATATATTATTATTAATGATTAATGATGCTCATCTATGTGAAGACACTGATCATGATAATGATTCCTCACAGTAATTATCAACAATGACTTAAAAAAGGTGGGAAAGAGTTGTTCAAGAATGAGTAGTGCTATTTTTTAGAACAGGCATGCGGGCGCCTCATATGGTCCTTGCGGACACCCTGGTGCCCGCGGGTACTGTGTCGGTGACCCCTGGCCTAAAGAGTATCTCCAAGTACTAAACAGTTTTGATCCTTTTTATAAAGCACCAAAAGATTAAGTTGACATGGAAACATCTTAGTCAGACTATCCGATGCAATAGAAGCCCAGACTGTATCACAGATAACAGACCCAGTAAAGTCATCGTTCAAAAGTGGACAAGACAGCTGTGTGTTTTCTCTGGTCCGAAAAAAAAAAAAAAAAGAGAAGGCCCAAGTGTTTTGGCTCACCTTAATTCATTACACACATGATAGTCATTGGCCAGAAACATGAAACTATTTGTGCATTATTGAAAAGTAGCGCAACACCTCCCAGAGTCCAAGATGTCCCCCCTACTCTTGCATGTTCCCTTTGAAGGTGCCATTCACTGTTGGCTTGGAGCATATTTCACAATCAATTTCATTATCTCTAAGCAGAGGCCCCTTGTTTCCTAGAAATCTGAGATGTCTTTAACTGTCCCTGCATCACAGCATTGTGAAATCAGGCACAGTAATGTTTAATGCACTTATACTCAGCCTCAGTCCAGGCCAATGAAGCAGCTAGGTTTTCATTTGTTACGGCATATATGATCAATTCTGATTTCATTTGATAATAGTACACATATACTGGGTTCTATCTCAATATTTGATATTCTTAACAAATTACAGGTACGTGACTTTTATCTTAAGTGATGTAGTTAAACCCAAGCATCTGTTTTGAGGGTTATACAATACCCCCCCCCCATAATCTTCGTTGTCTCTAATAGCTCTGCAATATTCTTTTATTAGCTTAAGCGTGTGGTAAGATGCTACCCAATAACCATCAATAGAAATGTCTGTGAAATCACTGCATGCACCCTTTTGTGCCATCTGTTTGTCTAACCGTTCTCTTATTTAACAAATTTTATGCATTTTAGCTATTTAATTATATTTAAATCGTTGATTTCTCTATTGCCGTTATTCAGGTTTTGCAATCGTGGGTGTTTGTTTGTTTACATAGTACATGATACTTTATCGTATACTTGTAGATTGAATCTTGAAGAACATTGTGGTTTAATTCTCCGCTTGGCCTCCCTGTGTTGGCAGTACTTCAGCAGGATCCCGGGCGTGTGCGTGAAGAGAAACAGTGTCACACTGGGTAGGGAGGCCTTATTTCTCTCTGTGCTTGCTCACTTGGCATCAGATGCGTGTAAATATTGACCGGCCAATAGAAATACATTACCCATGAATCGTTAGAGACTGTAAGTCATTTTAAAAACAAAGTGAATGTTGTGAATGTTTCTCTAGGCATTCAGCACCAAATCCATTGGTAGATAATCTCCTCACACCCTTGTCCAAAACCGCATGTGACATTGAAATAGGATGAAGATAAATGGTGGAATCAAACAATGGAATAAGAAATAATAGAGTTTGACCGCTTTCCCTGAGCATCTAACTGCTCTCTGAATAAAGTTTTTCACATGTCTGAAAGGGGGCGAGTCAATATTCATCATTCAAAGATCATCTCGCTGAATTATACATTGATTTCCGATCAACAGCGTTGAATAGGAACTGAAATTGCCATTCCCTCCTTTCATCCTCACCAAAGACATTAGCTGTGTGGAGCCGCGCCACTTCCCTTTAGTCATCCCGTATCTCTTCTCAGGGTGATAGCAGCCGGTGACTAAGAGGGTCCTCCTACTCTGTGTCTCCTCTCCCTGCGTCACCAGTCTGATACGAACAGCCTTACGGGCAGGCTCTGCTTGATGCTTTATCTGAACCAGTACAGGCCAAAACGGATGCGCCCAAACAGAGGCCAGAGGGAATGCAGAGAGTTGGATCAGTCATCATCAGACTATCAACATTTGTTAGTAAATTAATTAAGTTAATAATTCGTTTTGTACTAGGTTGAACTTTTAAACTTTGTGGTTTAAAGACTTTTATATGGTTTTAACTGCAGCAAACAATAGTCTGTAAAGAGCAGCGAGTGGCAGAAATAAGACAGCACTGTCATAGAGGGCATTATTTTAGGGCTAAAGAGGAAACACAATAATAGCACCTCCAACTTTAATAATGTGCTGAAAGCAGGCTGAAGACCAATACAAAGGTTGTATGGAGAGAAAAGTCAAAGTGCATTTCAAAAGTTTCTTTAATAAATATTGCAAAACTTAATGAAATAAAAAGAAAAAAAATTATAGGTTTTGAAGCAACAATTGGCCAGCATCACATTTTAAGCAAAGATTACTTTCCTAATATTGGCGCTGTCGTAATTAAAAAGCAACATCGTTGGCGGGACAGGTACATTTGGATAATGATAATAATAGTATCGAGCAATGTTATGTAGATACAATTTTTTATATCTCCAATATTGTCATTAACATTTACTTTTACTCAATTAAACCGTTAGAATTTATCTGAAGAAATAATGTCCATCTATTTGGAAAAGTCAAACATTTGAAATCGATGGACGAGGTGTACCCCAACAGAACAGTGGATGCACGACCAAAGGGGACGTTTTTAAAGAGAAACAACAGAGGAAACATTGGCCCCAACACTCCAGCTGTTATACACATTGTGCACATAAGAATAGACACAGGTAGACTGCACAATCCCGGGAGAAATGTAGACACCCCCATTTTGTTCTTCATACAGCTCTTCTCCTCAAACACATTTTATTTTTCCATGGCAAGGAGGAGGGCGTGTGGATGGATCTTCCTTCTCCATGCATGATATCGAAGTTAATGCCTTTGGAGTTTTTTTCTGTCCATGTTATCGTTGTCCATCATGAATTCAGTCCATTATCGCACTCTGTGGTTGGGCTACTGCATGAAGAGTATACTAAAAGCCATACCGATGCAGAACGCAGCCACCCAGGGACTCTTCCGTTCACCTGATGCAGAAAAGACATCGACTTTGACCAAGTACTCAAGTTACAAATTTCTAAATAAATTCCACTTAGTGTGTCAGTGATTCGAACACAATGGACCATGCTTAGAATGCAGTCGTGCAAACGCTTTCTAGATGCACTGAAGACTCATTTGGAGATGCCGCATACTAATTTAAGTGTGGAAACATATTGTTCTTGCCAAATAACAGATGTAATTCAGGCTGGCTGAAGCGATTATTAAGTCTTATTTTTACTTTTAATAAGAGGCATAAACCCAACAATGCAAAAGTGCATATCAGCTATGTCGCAAAAAAAAAATCATAAGTGATCACTCTCAGGACACATAGTTATTGCTATCAGTGCATCTTATTCTCTAGACACCAGGTCTGGGCAGAACCTTGATCCCAACCAAATCATCACTTACCTATTCTGGCACATTTCCAGAAGATACCTAGAAGCCTGTAAGAAAAAAATAAAGAACAAAAGACCAGGTTATACTATATCAAGTGTCTGGATAAAGAAGAGTGAGATAAATAGAACTGATACAATAGCCTTGGGTTTTATGATAAGAGTTGATGAATGAAAAGATCTTGACGCCGCATTACTATTACCAAACACATATATATATATATATATACACACATATATATATATATATATATATATATATATATATATATATATATATATATATATATATATCTTTATTTGGTGTTGAATTGGCATGTTTGCCATTCATACATTTTATGTTCTTATATAGTTATGTTCTACTGTGATTACTGTATTGTATAATGTGTGTTGTTTTTTCACAGTATCAAGATGTTGCAGTATCATTTAGTAAACATCTGCATGCTCTTATTATGCATGCTCGTTAACTAAGTCCTAAAAGTCTACTTGCCTAACATGAGAACAGATCGCTTGGTACAAAACAAATTAAATTGTATAGTTAATTAGTCCATCAAGCATGTTGATATCATTTCAAATTGCACTGCATAATCAGTGTTTGAAAAGGAAAGCTTTGCTTTATTATTTCCGTAAACATTTATGGTACCCCAATTAAAGTTTTATTTTTTTATCTATCATTATAAGCAAATAGACCCCAGCCGGTTTGGATTGAAAAAATATAATAGATTTGGATTTGGGTAGTTATTTTGTAAATGACGCTTTGAAACATTTTAAAGTGTGTGAAATCATACCCAGTCTTATGCTTTTCCAACAGTGATGGAGCCATTGCTCTAATGTAGGCACACGTACATATCAGCAGGAGAATCACCGTTAACAACGACTGGAAGTTGAAAATAGCAGACTGCAAAACAAAAACGACCCAATGTATTAGGCAATAGTTCTTATTGTTTCGATTGTGCCAGTAATTGTGGGCAGAATAGTTGAATAGTGGTAGGATGATTCCAGGATGCACAAGTTACATTGATCTTGATGATCTGCATAACATTGAACCATTACACTGGTTACTTTCGGGAGCTGTATGAAGTACCAAGTCCCTGTTATAAACATAACTTGTGGATCCTCATCATCATCAACCCACCCACTCCCACACCCACACACACAGCTGTAGCTACGTGGCATGGTACAACCACACAACAAAACTACGCTAACTCGCTAGTCTAAACTTGTAGTAGTACTCATGCATCAGTACATGTATACACAACGCCTTTAACTGGATACAGTAGCATCGCACAATTCAATTTAATTATAAGGACTTATAGTCATTCAATAAGCAGCTACAAAGAGACAATCATAACTTGATCGTTAGCTGACAGTTCTCATTAGCTACACGCATTAGCTTTGGCTATCGTTTGCTGAAGAAGTAAATTATCCACAACGTTATGTCGCACATCCAGCTATGCAGTCTTTACATCCGACTAACTATTCAATGAGCTAAAGTTAATCTTATCTTACGGGAGCGATAATCTTACCATTTTTTTGTTGTTAATCAAAGACACATCACACTCCCGTTTTTTTCCGGTTCTTTGGAGTTACGTAGCCACGCAAGTGACGTTCTCGTTTGTGATTGGCTAAGAAAACTAATCATCGACGTGATACAAATGTTACCACTTCCGGACTCTCACATCCTCCATACAGTACTGTACAGGGTAAGAAGTTAAAGTGATGATTACTTACAGTGGAGACACAAACTATCTTAGCTATCAAAATCGTCTTCTGAGCTTATCTGTTATCACGTTGTTTTTATTTATCCTCTTTATAACAGGGGAAATGGGGTCTTTCAGCTTCAGTGAAGGCAGCAGCATGAGGCTGAGGGCTGTATTTGTGGTCCGCTGACCATATCCCCTTTGCTGCTTTGTTCTAAATTAAAAAAGGGTTGATTATGACAAATTAAATATGGCCCCCCAGATACATACCTTAAGGTGCGGCCACACCAGACGCGTATCTCGCGTACTTTTTACGCGAGATACGCGCGTAAAATGTTGCTTGACCATTTTGTGTCAAAAATGGTCACATACGCGCAATACGCGCCATACGCGCATACGTCACTCGCCTAGATGAGTCCAATGTCCATGCAAGTGAACGGAGCGTTCCCTCTTCGTCATAACTATCAAACCAAATGTTATGTTATGTTACTATTTCCACCCAGAATAAAGAAAGTTGTCGGCCGTGGCTGTGTGTGTGTGTGTGTGTCTTGCCCCAGGATGAGGCTCCCCACGGTAAAGGCTCCAACACTTGGGTGTGTGTGTGTGTGTGTGTGTGTTCCCCCAGGATAAGCTGCGCTGGAGTCCGAGGTAGGAAACCCAAACGCCGCCGTGTTTGGGTGATAGAGTTTAGATCGGGTTAGATTAAATAATCTCGGATATAAATAACAATAATCGGGTTAAATAACTTCACATGGTGTGTCTGGTGTGTTTCCAGCATTCGTAGTGTTGATCAGCAGATATATAGTCCGCCAAGACGTTGAGGTTGCTTAGTAACCAGAGACTCTGTCCATGCAAGTGAACGGAGCGTTCCCTCTTCGTCATAACTATCAAACCAAACATCCTTCACATTCACCGAGCGAACATTATGAAAGTAAAATGCACATTTCTCGCTAGAAATGTTTCCATAAAAGCATTTAATGGCGTAACTATGTTACTATTTCCACACAGAATAAAGAAAAATGTCGGCCGTATGCTTCTGTCCAAGCTCACTACTCTCTGCCAGTGACGTCGGGTCAAGCTCAACGCTGATTGGGCAAGGCGGCAATCGTCAGACGCGTATCTCGCGTACTTCGCGTAAAAAGTTCAATTTTTTGAACTCTTGAAATGTACGCGATATACGCGATATACGCGCGTATAGCGCGTATTGCGCGTAAATATACGCGCCACATACGCGCTATACGCGCGTACAATGTTGCTTATACGCTTAATACGCGTAATACGCGTAATACGCGTATTAAACCAATGGTTCCCTATGGAGAAAATGGCGATTTGAGACGCGAAGTACGCGAGATACGCGTCTGGTGTGGCCGCACCTTTACATGTTGAAGATATCCATCCTCCATAATAACTCTTCTGCTAGAATATCCATTTCTCAGATGTCTGACTGCGTTTTTTATGGTTCATTCTTCGCACATTTATGTCTTCTTCCTTGCAAACATGCGACGGCCACAGCATCTTGATCACATTTATACCATGTTGTAATTCCTAAACCGTATGCCAATTTCACAATCCAAATGTAAATAGAACAATTTTATATTGCACACCACCCCAAAAATATGTAGCATATTTCCGACATACAGTTGGAGACTTGTATAGTTGGAGCCTGGTTGATGTAACATTATGTCTGTGGAATGAACACACAAGTTTACTTGTATTACGCATAACACACATAATGTACATGTGCTTAGCCAATAATAGAAAAAAAAATTGCTATGGTAAAACCAGTTTTTAACAATACTGTTGAGAATTTGACTAAGCAAAATCACTCATATGGATCAATAGTATATGATTTTATTTTACCATCATGAAATACGTTGAACCACATCTATCATGGTATGTCAATTTTACACAGCAGTAGTACAGAGTGTAGTACAAATTGATGTAATGCAATTTTACCATCATGAAATATGTTGAACCACGTCTCAATTATTCAGATTTTATAGAACACACTATTAACACAGAATCATGACCTTCTTCCAAATCAAAGAATCATGTCATTGTTGTGTATTGATGTTTTCATACAACCATGGCACACTTCGATTTCGTCTGACAGACCAGACTGTTTGTTCCGTGCCACTTGGAGGTCTTTCTCTTCCTGTCGACTGATTTTATTGTCATGAAATGGCATGTTCTCAATTCTTGTATAGCATTATTCTTTTAGTTATTGAAGTTATTATTGGTTTTCTTCTGATTTATATGCTCTTGAAACAGTATTTGGAGTTCTTCAAACTGCAAATCATGATGTAATTGCATTTTAGGCAAACTACACAGACAGTGCTTGACTGTCTGTGGTCCACAGTGTGTCTGTATTGTTAACAAACAACTAATGTCCGAGGTGAAGCACCTTGACTCAATGGCCAGGTTTATTAAATTCCTCCAAAGTGGTTCTCAACTACTACTCATCCTTACTGGATATTGAAGATGTTGAACACTTAAAGCTGACCAGGCATCTTCAATATGTTGCTGGAGCTAGAGTAGTGTGCAGAATATCTCTACAGATCAGCAAAGGTCGCAACACAAACAGACCCTACAGGCAAGTTCCACATGTTTTGCTTTTGACAAATGTATTGCTCATATGTGAAAAGCAATCTATTCTTTAGTGTTTGAAATAACTTTAAAATCCTGGACACTTAACAATTTATGCGTGGGAAGTAAATTGTGTTTTCTAACTACGCTGTCTGTTTGTGTGTGTGTTTGTGTGTGTGTGCACGTGCGTGTCTTGACCTTTTGTGTCACGCACACCTGGAACTCTGCGTGCTGCGCGCATCTAGTGGTTGTAATGGTCCATTGAACGGTACTGCGTTGCAGAGCGAAAACCTCCATCTGCCGTTCCTTGCAGTGCACGATCTGTTTATTTAATTGGCGTGTACTTCTGACATTACTGCAGGCAGGTCATCCTCCCTGCAGAGCAGATGCTACAGTTACTAATGAGTAGCTGGGATCCCTTTATGAGGTTAAAGTTGACTCCTGAAACCTGTTGCTGATACTCCTCACTCAGGCCACACCCACCTCCCTTTCTGAAGGACCAGGGGTCAACTTTAATCGGAGGTCCTGTATGTGTGTGTGCGTGTGTACAGTGCATGCAGGTATGTGTCTTGCCTCTGCAACATCCCTCAGTATGAATCCTCTTCGACATCTGCTCTGTCAGCCCTTCTCTCAGAGAGCCTTTGTACATAAAGGAACCTCCAAGCCACGCAATAAGTTATGGCACGCTCTGCGAAGGGGCTCATTTTCAGTTTTCAGACATGTCCATTTTGGCCACCTGCCAATATGCCTGTCCCTTTTCACGCTGCCCTGTAGTTAGGCCAGGGGAAGATGTCCACCGCGCCTCTAACCTGGTGTTCTAATGGTTTCGGAGGTGTTCTAATGGCGTGTTCTCACCTGGACTTCTGCAATCAAGTAAAAGTTTCGCTCGCTTCATTTTGTGAACGGGATCGAAAGAGATGGCCATATGCATCTTCTTAGGTTGTTTTTGTTAGGGATTTGTCCATCGGTAATCCGATTTCATGGAGTAAAATTGCATTGTGGTTCTCTGCACTTTAATAGAGGAAGGTCGCAATGTTGGCGAATGAGCTTAAGAGCAGTACACCCCTAAACAGCTGTTCCTTATCCAGCTTCCCTCTCTACCTCTGACCATGATGAAATAGGGTGGTTATTGCTGAAACTTTTAACTTCATGCACTTTCGTAGAAGGGCGATTGTAGTTATCTATATGTGAAAATAAAGAATGATTTGTCTCTTCAGCTGTTACAGCAGCTAGAGGTGGACACTGAAGGGGGACACTGAAACAAAGAGATATGAAAAGTAGACTGAAAAAATAGGATTAAAAGTGGATTGTCAAAAGTCTATATAAAGCCATGCACAAATTAAATATAATATATTACATTTAGGTAAAATAAAAAAACATCCTTGCTTGATCGCCAATAGATGAAACGTAATTTTAATCATGATGTTTTCGGGGTAGGTATGACTCGGGGAATGGAATTATAATTATTTTTCTATGAAATACACATTGTATGTGCACCTTATCCCAAAAGGTGTGCACCTTGTGTCTCTCCGGCTCTTTAATACATGTCGAGTTGAGTCAAGTCAAACTCATTTGTATCGACCTTACACCGTTAACAACTCAAAGGGCTTCACTTGACGGACAAGAGAAACTCACAAGGAACAGGAAAGGAAGATCCCACTTTCCAGGAATAGCTTCCACAGAAGGAACTATGTATGCAGGGAAGAGCGTGGCAATGATTCACATACTTTCAGGGCATCTCTTTCAGTTCCCTCTTCAAGTAATCAACCAAAATTAGATACATTTATTTCAAGATAAATCATTTTCTTGTAAGGACAAGACTTTTCATTTGTGCTATTGTCTGTGCTTTGCTTCAATACAGACCCTTTTACAATGTAATTCAAGCACATTGTGTTGTGAAGTATGACCAACATCAACAGCATGTTCTCTTAATGGTCATCGGCTCTTTGAGGAAGACCTCATAGATAATAGACGCACCATCTTGAAGGCTAGTGTTTATTTTCTTCTGCAGGTCTGAAGGCCATGGCGAGACAATGAGTGGCACAGTGCTCAAGATCAATGTGGCCTCTCACCCAGACACCCCCTACTTCCTACGGACGGAATGGGCTGGAGACGTGGGTGCTGGGTTCACTCTGGCTCTCACCGATGGCAGTGCTGCCTGGATAGGAGAAGGTAAGGGAGCTGCAAACCCAGCACACATAAACATGCATTGTATGTATGATTCCACGTGAAGCCACATGTATGAATGCAAAAAACAAAACAAACTAAAAACTAAACAAGAGACCAATTAAAGGTAATAAAGAAATTACGTTTGTACAGGCTATGGTTGTATTACAGCAAGGCCCGCGATCAACACCATTCACTTTTGGCTCTACCGAGCTGTCATCAGGTCTGACAGTCAGCAGGTCTTCACTGTGCAACCACCTGGCTGAACCCCAGCACAAAGCTATTGACTCATTAGTTAGTAGAGGGACCACATTGAACATTTTCTGCTTCACTTATGGGCTCCAGCTTACAGGTGTACCCGATGGATTCAACCTGTACAAGACCTATCATTGTATGTGTAATGGTGTATTTTTAAGTGGATACTATGGTGACCTTGTAGAGGTATCTGTAGCATAATCGGGCACACTGGTGCACCTATGGCCTTCCATCTGGACAGCTGAAGGGCAAAGATATGCTGGCTTTGACAGATATGTGGACACTCGCACGGCAATTGTCATTTGTGCGCCCCTGTACAGGGCTCTTTGATTCTGTGTTTAGCTTAAGATAATTGGGACCTTCAGCCCTTTGGGAGCAGCTGTGCAACAGCGAATTGCTTGATCCTAACATTTTTGTTGCCGACTGTCTTTGAAGGTGTTCACACATTACTGTATAGTTGCATGTTTACGTTTGAGTCTGTAGCCGAAAGCATGTTTTCCCTGAAGGCTGACCAACTGTATATTTTGCGTTCAGTTTCCGAGGACGAGGTGACAAGGGAGGCGAGTGACATGGGTGTTGACAGGCAACAATATGTGGACGATCTTCATCAAGCCCTGGTGGAAGGTGAAGAGAGAGGAAGAGAGGGAGGAAGTGGAGGAGGTCACAAAGCCGAAAAGGACAATTACTCTTTTCACCTTACACCAGATCATTGCCATCTGTCATATGAGAAGACCTGCAAAGGAATTTTGGTAAGCAACTAAACAGGTGATGCTATTTTATGCGGACTATAATAAGGCAACTATCATGTTCTTTATAAAGATGGAGGTGTCAAATTGCCTTCTACCTTATTAATGTGCATTCCACAGCCTCCCATATCAGAGCTTTCAGAAGATGTTCTCAGGTGATTGTCTAAAATATATTTTGCAATCTGTGTTGTAATGATGGGATTTACATTTAGCATTTGAGTCAAACACACTCACCACTAAATGATCCAGCCTCTATCATTTAATTGGGTTCTCCGAGTTCATAATATCTTTTTTAATATTTGCTACGGCCCCTGAGGTGGCCAATTTGGGTTTGGTTTGTTCAGCTTTTCCTTTCACAGCGAATTACTTTCATTAAGTAGCATATAGGTTTAGTTAATTGTTTGTTGGCCCAAATTATAGTGAATCTCTGACTACGTTTACTCATCCCATCCTTATTCCCCAAGGATACATTTATTTCCTAACAACATGCAATTGTGCAGAAAGGAAGTATTTTGCTTTACAAGGGGCTGTTTAAAAGATAAGGTTTACAGCCTCCCCCAGTATTATGGTATGATCGCAGGAAGGTATCCCCAGGCTATTGATAGGAATCTGACAATTTGTTTGCATTGTACTAGTGCTGATCATTATAATTTTCTTCTTTCTTCCAGGCATATGCCCCTTTAAATAGAAACCTTCTATCTATAATTGAGCAAATCTTCAATTTGTTAGACCCATCACAAGTATAGTAAACTCTACCTTGTTTGAGAGTTCCTAAGATTGAGTAATTCTCCTGGTGCTTCGCCACGATTGATGTTGAATTTCTCCCAAAAATGGTAGCACGCTGTTAGCCCCGGGCTAGCAGGTCACCGGGGGTCCTGTGACCGCAGCAATAGAAAGCATGGGGGCTTAATGCCAGGGGGTTAGGAACACCGGGAGGCCACAAAAGGCCTGATTTATGGACTGCGCTACCTTGATCAAACAACCAAGGTTTCTTTTTCCCCTTCGGCCAACACTGAATGCATGTTGGCCATTTAAGTTAAGCTGGTAATAACTGAGACATGGACATGCATCTTTTCTTTAGCATATCCTGGATGAAAGGATGCAAGAGTCTCAAAAGCCATACTCATTCATCCTCTGGTATTTAGACAAGAGTGCAATCAAGGAAAAAAAATAAATAATAATAATAAAATAATTATGTATATATATGTATTAGTTATTCTATCGCTGTCTCACACCTGCTTCCTTTCTCTCCAGATTTTCCCTCAGTTCTTTTTCCATGCCCCCTAGAAATTTAATAATTTAAGGTTAGAGATATGAGCAAAATGAGGCAAGCTTCCTTTTAGGAGCAAACTAAATAGAGTGCAGGGACAAACCAGGTGGTGAACCTGACATTGATATTTTATGAATATGACCCCAGAACTTGTAATGATATGTGTAATTAGGGGTTTCATGGTTAACCTGCTCCTAAGCAGGTATTTAAGACGACCTAGCCAGACTTTAACTCCTCCTTAATGTCTCTTTAAGTACTTCTCCATCACAAGGGCAGAAATCGATGATGTAACTCGGACAGATATAGCACGCTCATCTGCTTTACGATTGGTGAAGATAAGAGGCAGAGAAGAATACCCTTTCATTTTGTCTGCTTCAAATCAACATACTCTGATATAGCTCTAGTGATTGTCTGGGTGAGGGTTCCATAAATATATTGCGAACGATTAATATGGGTGCATATTCATTAGATATCAGATGAAGGTTTGAATCTTCGCACATTCACAGTTCGTTATTTTGTTCCGTCTTTGCTGGTTTTCAGCCATGTTGGAGGTTTCAAGGAACTTCTTTAATAACTACTTTTTAAATGAATTATTAAGGGAAAACCACGTTTTTTTTATCCTTTGTAAGCTGCTAGATATTGTTATTGCTGCTGGCAGACATTTTCAATTGGCTGATACTGTATCTACAAATGACTCCATTATTATTTCTCAGTTAGAGACTTTTAACCAGCTCTCAGTCTCTGCTCTTGTTCTTTCATCCTGTCTTCTCTCATCTCTTCTCCATATTCTGTAGCCATTCTTTTTCTCTTTTCCTTTTGCAGTTCTGTCAGAAATCACTCATGTCATAGATGTGTTGGATGAAATAGAATGGTAACTCGCTTAAGTTTGGCAGTATGGTTGCACCCTTTTAGGGAGCTCCCTGCTGTCGGATTTATAGCATGACACACAGGTCAGATACAGCATACCGACATTTAACCACAGAGAGCACTATACCATCGCCCTATGGGGTACATCGTCTATCCCAACCCATTGTGTTGCACACTAACCTTGGCAGAAAATGTGTGTGAGATGGAAGGTCTTAAATTGACCGCCTATCTGTGTATGTGCAATTTGATTGGACCAGGTTAGCTGTCCGTTGATAGGTGGCACGTGACTACATAGAGGGCCCTGCCACAAATGGCATGGCCAATAAAAATCACAAGTTTTCATTGTTTGTTTCTTCTGCCTCAGCTTGAAACCAGGCTCTCAATGGTTTGACTCTCCAAGTTTTCCGTAAGTCATCCGTAGATTCATCAGCAGACCTGAAGACATATTCTGCCTAAGTCTGTTTACAGATGAAGTTGATTTAGTTGATTCTCATCTAACTGAGCCCTGTTTAGCAGGCCTCTGAGCTCAGGCTCTCGCTATCGCCTCTCATCTTTCAATTGCAAACTGCTCATCAGTGCAGTGTGGTAGCTCTTCTGTTTGTTTCTTCTTGTTTCCACTCAGCTGTACTTTCTCTGCTCTTTTATTTTTTGCTTCAGTCGTCTGTATAACTGTTGCCTCCCTCCACCTCCATCCTCTACTCTTGCTCATTTCCTTACCGTTGCATTCACCTTGCACTTATTGTCCATTCATTCCTTCAAACCCTCATCTCCTCGGCCCTCTCTCATCCCATCAAATCCTGCAGCACGCCCCTTCACCAGCCTATTGTCATCTCCCACATGTTCAGATATATAAGACTTCTTCCTCAATAGCATCCTCTTCAACCATGGTGGTCCATCTTCACCATGCTCATGTTTGGCCTCTGATCTTTTTATGTTTGTATTCTGTATCCATCATTCTGCATCTAACTATGGCCTATTCTTGTTTATCCGAGTTTGGACACTTGATGTGGCTCAACTGGGTAATTATTGATGTGGTATGCAGTGTTTTGACTCTACATCGATATTTTTTAAACCTCCTTTTATGTGTGTATGTAGTATTTACCGATGTGTGTGTGAACCGATTTTCATATGACACTGTGTGGTCGCCATATTGTCCCCCTCTATCTCTGTTGTGGTGGGCTGTAGAAGAGTGTGTCCACCTTCGACGGTCTGCCCAACGTCGCCCCTTACTTCCTGCCCGCTATCTGACCTCACGCCTCTGCACAGAAGTCTGGGAGGCAGATGGGCTTGCTCTCTGCTTGATGCCAGAGAGAGAGAGAGAGAGAGAGAGAGAGAGAGAGAGAGAGAGAGAGAGAGAGAGAGAGAGAGAGAGAGAGAGAGAGAGAGAGAGAGAGAGAGAGAGAGAGAGAGAGAGAGAGAGAGAGAGAGAGAGAGAGAGAGAGAGAGAGACCCTTGCTCTGTCGCCATAGCCACCTCCCGCACAACGCCAAGCTGCTTATCTTTGTGGATCAAAAGGCTGTGCACAAGGACTTCGTTCTTTTCCTGCTTATATTTGTGTTTTTCCTACGCGCTCAATCGAAAACAAAATGGGGGCATCATCTCGCATTAAATAACTGATGTTGACATGATACATACATCGCTATATTGCATGTAGTTTATGGAGGCGCTAAAATTATGCTCATCTATGAATAAGAATTCTACAAGCTATAGCTGTAGCCATCTTATTACAATAAGATCTGGTTATCCCATGGGATGGAAAGTTCACCCGAGGACACGGCAGAGGGAGGGGGGGGGGGGGACTGATACGGAAAGCTTTGTTCTCAATAGTTATGGTAATATAACTGGGGGATGGAGGGTCCTTTGGACTTTCCCTTCCACACCTACATTTAGACACAAACAAACACACAGACACATACATACATACAAACCTTTCACACCGTGCTGTCAACAGATACCCGATATTTAGCAGTCCGGTTCTCATCTCATTGCTAACGAAAATGTTCTTTAGATTTTGTTGTATTATGTCCAGTAGTGTCCCTCCGCCTCTGGGTGGGAGTGTGGGTGCCAGCGGTCCACAGTAGTCCTGCGTGAAGCCTGGCACACTCAGGCTTCACGCCATCTGACCTCCCACAGGCTGGCAGCCGCCGGCTCACACACACGGCACTCTGACCTTTGGGCTTGTATCGCTTCCACACAGGAGGAAAGCGGGGGATTGTCACCGTCTGGAAACTCTGCCCGGCCCACTGTTGTTTTCCACAGTGCCGCGTCTCGCCATGTCGTCTGTCACGTTGACTCAATTGTCTCTATTGGGCGAGATTTTGGCTGTGGATGTCCTCCATTTGGCTCTTGCAGTGAAAAAAACAATGGGACACAAGATGGATGCCATCAATGGCGTCTATCCATTTTTTATGATTTAATCAAAATGATCTAATAAAAATGAACCCCCCGATAATGAGTCTGCCGACTCAGTCGGGGGGAGGGGGTGAGGGGGTGCGCGGTGATCCTGGCGGAAGTCGGCTCTGATTGACATGTAGTTTCGGGGGCAGGGTCTCAAGAAAAACTGTTTTGCCGCCCCCGCAGAGTTGAGGGGGAAAATATTTGATAGTAGTTTGATATCAACGGGCAAACTCCCGACTCGCTGGGGGAGAATGAGACCGGAATCGGCGATAACAGTGGCAACAGCCAATATGGAGAAGGGAGCCTCCCGTTTCTCCTAGCGGATGACTCAGATATCTGGATTCAAATGTTGACAATCAAAAAAAGACATAAACCCATGATTTTCCTCCTTGTAATTTTAAATCGCTTAAACTGCTGCTTTACTGTTTACCAGGGCAACAAGGCCCTTTGTCTAACTTGCGGAAATGCAGGCGGGAAATGGTTCTTGAAATGTTGCTTTCAGTAGAGTTGACTGAGCCTTTCATCAGAGAGGGGTTTTGCAGCAACTGCCCTGTAAAATGTGTCTCCCCCAGAATGCCTAAGGTTGCCTAGTGTGGACCACACTAGGGGTTGGTCCACACTGGAGTGATCGTCAAGACCATCCGCGTCGTGTGTACTGCCGAATGCCAGCCCTGACTTTTGGGCAACAGCCTCAACGGGGAACCACAAAGGCACAGGAATGTAAAGGAACAGACCCGTGTGTGCGGACAGCCCTGGCCCTGCCACGGTGTTACTGGGCTTTCATCAAAGTGGGGACTGGTGCTGTGTTATTATTATATTATTATTATTATTATTATGCCGCAGATGTAAGCAAAGGATTTACGTTAAAATAAAAGTGTGCAAATGGTAGGAGTTTGGCAGCTCGCTGTTCAAAGGCCTTCCAGTATCCCTGCATGAGAGGATTTATGAGTGAATGACATTCGACATGACGTTCACGTGAAGTAGGAGATAACAGAGTAGGCGTAGGGGGAAAAAGAGGGGCGGGGCTGCGGTCGGTGAGATGAGGAGGCGAGATCAAAGCTTGTCGTGTGCTTGACTTACTGTAACTGTCAAAGTGCATAAGATACATGGCCTGCATGCACCAGGTGGGATGTACACAAGTCATTACGTTGAGTGATGGCACCTTCATTCACTGTCCCACCTCACGCTGAGGTAGACAAGAACCGCACTGGGAAGACTTGAGTCACGTATCTCCTTGTGCTTTTAAACCCATCTTAAACGAGGCTTGATTCACGAGGCCGCTGTTAAGGGCTGTCCCGTCCAGATCCCACCAGCTGTATCGAGTCCCAGTAGTCCAGGGAGCCAGCTCTCTCTGGTTTCTAGGAAGCGTACTGAGTCACCGATGGTGCCCACTGGACGCCTGCACTGGATCACTGTGACAATCCTCCTTTCTGCTGTGGATGTTTATGAGACCTTGGGAAGCGTCTTATTCCTATATTCTGGGTGGTCTCCTCAGTGTCCTCTTTTCCATTAGAACAACACATAAAATGTTATTTATATATATATAGAATACATATATATTCGTTATTTGGGTTTGTTTTTTCTGTATATAAATGGCATCAGACCTCATCATTGCCCTTATCCCTCTCCAGCTATTTCCTCGCAGGATGTTTGGAAACACCTACGCTGCTGGCAGGCGACGGGGACACAGATTGTCCGATGTTAGCTGCAGCGCGGATTGGATAGTATTATCACGGCCATCTGGCCGCCTGCGTTCGCTGTGTGCCAACTGCCTTAGAATGCATTCGAGCATTGTTATTCAGTAGCCAAAGGCTAGAACAATACACTAATTATATTGCTTTGTCTAGGATGTTTAATGCAAATATGTAGTTTAAACAACAATATCTAGTAATACAAGCACAGGCTGTGTCCCATTACGTGTGACAGATGAATAGATGGAGCGATAACTAAGAGACCTAGATTTACGAAGGGATCAGGAGGAGGTAGAGGGAGCCGAAAGAGAGAGAGAGCCGAAAGAGAGAGAGGGCGGGAGGGACTGAGTGGATAGGGAGCGAAGGAGAGAGAGAGGGAGGAAGGGAGGGGAGAGGGAGAGAGGCTGGGGATCGGTGAGTGTCCACTCATGGTAGCATGTTTAGGCTGAGGAGGGAACAGCTGTCTGGCCTGCCAGGACAGCATCCCGCCTGGACAAAAATGACAAGTATTTCATGACAGTGTTTGAAGGTGGCCGCTTTTATGGCAGCGGGTCGGCGACCCCAAACGCAGCCCCGCAAAGGTTTAGCACTTGACCACCTTCTGGTTTCCCAGGGCACTATCTGTCTGTCTATCTAGTGTGTGTGTGTGTGTGTGTGTGTGTGTGTGTGTGTGTGTGTGTGTGTGTGTGTGTGTGTGTGTGTGTGTGTGTGTGTGTGTGTGTGTGTGTGTGTGTGTGTGTGTGTGTGTGTGTGTGTGTGTGGCGGGGAGGTTGGGATGAGGGGTTGGTGTGTGTGCTGCATGTGCAAGTGAGAAGGAGAGAGCAGACAGCAGAAGGGCCTTGTCAACGGTCTCCAAGAGCAACGTTGAAACAAATACTGCACAATGCTGTGAATGAACTGTAGTAGTTCATCCTCTGAACAATGATTACAATTTACTGTAATATCGATAATATCAAATCAGGAAATTCATTCGTTTTTTAGCACTTGTATTATAACTTTTAAACTGCTTAGATGGCGTGTTATAGTGCTAACTGCAATAATGTGCATTGTAAGCCCTTGTAGTTTTAGAAAGGTAAACCATTGCTCATTGCTATCAAATATACATGTAAATCTGAGATAGGGGTTTTCAGCGAGAGGACTAGTTGGTCAAACTCGTCACACACTCCTTTAACCCTCACGTGGTTCATTTCTTATGTCCTCTCCTTTGCTTTCACTCCTCAATAGTCTCCTATTCACCTGTGTGTGTGTGTGTGTGTGTGTGTGTGTGTGTGTGTGTGTGTGTGTGTGTGTGTGTGTGTGTGTGTGTGTGTGTGTGTGTGTGTGTGTGTGTGTGTGTGTGTTTTGTGTGTTGTGTGTTGTGTGTTGTGTTTTAAAGATACCATTAGGCTCTGTGGAGCTGCAGCCTGCCCCTGATCCTCTGGAACTGAACCAGGAGCTGATTGGCCAGACCCTGCAGCAAGGCACTGAGCTGGGCTTGTTAAACACCAAACTGCGGGAGGAGAACCGGCAACTCAAACGGGAACACAAGCGCATCCTCAGAGAGTAAGATCACACAGATTAATCACATTTAGAATGCATAATGATGGGATATTACTGACTGTATTATTATAAGAAGAAATATAACCGTCCACAACCATCTTAAACATTTAGAAAACATAATAATGGTTTATTACTGACTATATTATTATTAGAAGAAATACAAGCATCAAGAAACATCTTAAACATCTAGTAAACATGATAGTATATTACTGACTATTATTATTAGAAGAAGAAACACAAACCATTCTGCTCTTAAACATGAAACCAAACACATTGTGTTACTTGGTATTACTGACCATATGATTTAGAAGAGAAAACATCTGCTGAACACGACTGTTCAGTCATTATTTCTGGTCGTGTTTTTATGTTGTTTTTTCCCCTAACATCGGCCTGTTTCTTTTTTCCTTTGCCTAATTTGTTCTGAGGGAACAGTAATCAATCACCCGGCATAACGTCCTGACTAGTGGCCAACTGGAGAGTATAGGGAGTCCCACCCTGGCCTCAGCATCACTGATGTTTACTCCTGCATTGCATTACCTCTATATTGAATTAATTACTCATTTCGTCATTGACCATAACTATCAAACTGGGACTTGATTTTATTATTCATCAACTCTTGCTTTCAGTCAAACGTAGGCTTGCGGAATACAATACAAATGGCGAGATTCATATCTGTTTGGGATTTGGTCCTATTATTCAGAGAAACAACACTTCTAAAACAATTATCTCTACGTTGGGAATGCTTGAGGGTGAGTTTGAGTGTGTGTTTATTTGTGTGTATTTCTGAACGTGTATGTGTGTGTGTAAACACGTCTGTGTATGGCAACGGGGTAACAAACGGGGCCGGGGGCTGATGCGTGTGTGGCTCAGCGTGCGTTGGCTCTTTGCAGACTGGGGCAGCACGTCAAACACAAGGAGGCGACGGAGCAGAAACTCTACTCTCGCTTCGTCACGGTGCTGAACGAGAAGAAGGCCAAGATCCGAGGCCTGCGTCACTCCGTCCGTCAGCTCCAGCGCACCGCACACAGCGACGATGAGGAGGAGGACAAGGAGGAGCAAAGGTCAGCACAAAGCGCCTCCACTATGCTCTACTGACCGGGGGACCCAGACCCCCGTGGTACAGCTGGTATTCTGGTTTCTGTAGCGGTACCGACTCCACATTTTGAGGTCGGTATCGACTTCGAAATGGCTTTGGCTGAAGTGAAAGTATCCCGTCTTTACGGAGTCTAGGGTGTGATGGCTTGTACTGCATCTAGTCCACCCTCTACATAAAATAACGTAATGATTTTCAGCCCCACCATTAAAGATAGAATTTTTCTCAAATATTTTTGGCTTCATTGTTATTTTCATTGGTAAATAGAGTCTAATCTTCCATATATCAGTATCCAAATTAAAGAAATATGTTTTTTGCTTCCATTAGTGGATGGATATTTTTGCTTGTTGCGACATACTGCAAACCCTAGTAGAGGATCCTGTTTGAAGCCTGTTTACTGATTACAACAAGCTGAATTCTGTCCCGATGATGCTTTGTGTGTTCATTTTGGCTTTGTATTTGCCAAACCATCCTTCTGTTTCCATCCAGCAACAGAGAAGCTGAAGATGTCACTAGAGAAGAGGAGACGAGGATAACGCCATCTCAGCAGCCAACCATACTCATTACAGGTTTGTACGTCTGTTCATGTGTGTCTTTTTTAATATATATATATGGCTAAGATTCATAGCAATGATTGCTTCTTCGAACCCAATCGCAAACTGGGCCATTGAACTGGTCTGAACCCACTCACGCACACAAACAAAGAACACAGAGGCATCGGGTCGGGTGCTGACTCCAAGTGAGTTGCGTGTTCACTGCAGGTTTTTTGCCCCATGGGCAACATTACTGTGTCAGCATCGTATTGTTACGACAGAGCACTCGCCATGTGCGCAATCCCCCCCTCTGCCATGTGCGCAAGCCCCCCCCCTGCCATGTGCGAAACACACACGTAGCAGGGCGGGGGGAAACGGGGCGAGAGGGAGACCGTCCAAGTCACTCCAGCTGACGCACGGGTCCTCATGTGACTCAAGAGTGTGACGCAGACCTAGTCCCCAGCCGTTTTACCCTCTGCACATGTTCGAACAAGCACACATTATAAGGACTAAAGGTGTCAACACACACACACACACACACACACACACACACACACACACACACACACACACACACACACACACACACACACACACACACACACACACACACACACACACACACACACACACACACACAGTGTGTCGTACCCCAGGAGGGGAGGGGTTCTGGGAAACACCGGCCGTCATGAGTCATGAACCCACCCAGTGAGGTCCTCTCTGATTGTTCCAGCACGGCGAGGCCTTGAGGTGGTCTCCCCCCCCCCCCCCCCCCCCTCTTCTTGCATCAAGGGGGTGCGCAGGCGCGATTTCACGACTGCTGACTCATGCCCCCCCTCCCTCTCTCGATCCCCTGGCCACCCCCTACAGTACGGCCGCAGTCTACTGGGGTAACCACGTTGGCTTCCTTCTCAATGGCTTTGCCTGTGTGCACGCCAAAAGGCTGCGCCCCAAAAGAGTCATTATATTGCAGCAACGCACTGACGTCGAAGCAGTTGCATCAGGAGGTCTGGATTAACGTGGAACCGCTTTACTATGGGGTCTTTTGTTTTGAGTCTCACACTGTTTCAGTTGCTTCAGCCCCCCCCCCCCCCCCCCCCCCTCCACCTCTCTTTTCTCTCCCTATCTCCCTGTTCTATCCCCATCCTCTCCCTCTCCTGCCTTGACCCTCTGGTTCCCCAGGCTCGGGTGAAGATGGATGACGGGTTGTTCAGGGTTGAGCTCAGGGCCCTGGCCTGAGCGTTGCGGTTTGCTAGCCAGACACTCTGGTACATTGCTGACTGGTGGCCTTTCCGCAGATGTTGTGGTGCTAAAGGCCCTGTCGTCATTAACGATGCTACGGTGTTATAGTGCTCTTGATATTCATGTAATTGGTCGTATCTCACTGGCCCCAAAGCCTACTCTGTCTTCCTGAAGCTATGCCTAAAGGAGCAAGTCTAGACATGTAGGCCTACTTTATTTTGACCTGCTTGTTCTCTCTAAATATATATTCTTGCAGTTTGCCACGAGGTCTTTGACTCAAGAAACTGCTTTCTCCATCTTCAAAGAGAGAGCAATTTATTGTGTAGCCTTAATGTCTGTTTATGATGGAATTAGCTTTTTATGGTTGGTCCTATTTTTATAGTACGCGATTATAGTATGAATGTCTTTCTGGATTTTAGAAAGAACGTTGCAAAAACGATTGGCACGCATATTCAGATTTTAGGTGGATTTAGGGTGTCTTCCTGATATTATTTATGTCTGTGTGTATAAGTGTAGTACGTTTTTGCACTATAAAGCAAATGTTGTTTAAGTGCTCGGGTGGTACCAGTCTATATCCTGGCGTATGGTTTTATAATTTTTACGGATATATTTGACCCTAGTTGACCCTCCCACCCCCAGGCTGTTTTCATATCGACAGGTCTGGAAATAACTGATAATTACAGGGCAAAGAGGACGAACAAAAGAAGGAGGGAAAAAAAGGAAAGCGTTCAATCTTTGACCTTTCCCTCCAGGCCGAGCATCTGACATGGGACATGGGAAACACATCCGTCACAGAGAGGAACAAGTATTAACACCGCTAATACCACTGCTAAATACTGATGATACTACTGATAACATTACTACTATCACTACAACGCATGATAATGTTGCCTCCTGCTTACTACTTACTATTACTACTGCAAAAACTACTACTATAACTACGGCTATTGATACTACACTACTGATTCTACTAATATTATTTAAAGTGTGTCTATTAATACCAGCTGATGCTACATATTACAAATGGTACTGCTTATACTGCTGCTATTACATTTCCAGTTACTATCAGGCTTTATTTTAAACAATATTCAAACACATTCAAAAGAAAAGGTTTTAACCCCTGGGGCGTATACTGTGTTCAGATTACCTGTTTGTTCATCACAGGGATAACGCGACAAAGGCTTCATCTACCATTGTGCACCGGTTCAGGTTGTAAACTGGTTGGCTGTCACTTGGGAAATCCCGTTCATATCACGGCGTTGCTTGGCTAGCAGACTGGAACCTTGGGCCCAAGGGAGGCCCATACAGCTACCATAGGACTGAGGGATGTGTTTGAGATGCTGGTGAGGACTGCATTGCAGAAGTCCTTGTGGAGATCAGAGCCCGAAAAAACTTTGTCAGACAATGAACGAGTGGTCTGAGTGAACCCAAGTATGTCAATTATTCTTATGTTTTTGGTTGTGGTGGAGGGAAGAGACTGAGTGCGGGTCAGCCCTCAGACAGCCTAGATTGATGGAGATCTGGACGGATGGATCTGTGACGTCTGTAAGTACGCAAGCGGTGGTGTGACTTGAGGAAATGGGAAACGTACGAGAGGGCGCGTCAAAAGCTTTGGAATAAAGTAGTTAAAAAGAAGGACGCAAGTAGAAAAAAAAACCACTCAAAGGCTTATATCGTATCATCAGAACACATCCACAAACTGCTGTTGCACTTTAACTCTCCCAATCAGGTAAGTGGGATGTCTGCAGCCAAAGAATGAACGACGACAACGGCTTGCGTCAGCCTTGCCCCTTTAGGGCGTTCATCTAGCATTCACCTTTGTGTCTGCCTCATTCTTGAATCTGCAAGGCTAGCATCAGCCCCCTGAGAGGACCGCGGGGTGTGGGTCGCTCTGTCTATCTGGACACATTTGTGACCTTGTTTGTTTCCTGTCTAGTAGCTGTACCGAAATGTTTGGCTGTGTGGAATGTTGTCTCTCTCTACCGATGAGGGCCACAGGGCATTGGTGATGAAGGGTCTGTGAGGGGTCCCCAGAGGTTATCTGATGTATAATCAGTCATAAAATCTGCCACACATTGCTGAGGGAAAACGCATTCAGGGTGAGGAATTCTGGTGGTGTTGCACCAAGTTGACCTGTTGCTGAAACCTGAGCCATAACAAGCACTCCAAAGAACTGATTAATGATCGATGTTCCATGCCGACCAAAAGCTGATCGAGATATACAGCGACATGCCAAGACATCTGTTCCTTCAATAAATCAATAAAAATAATACTGCTAGTGTTGACTCAAATGGGTGTAGTACATCCTGGCAATACGTTTTAAACAACAGAAATAACAACAAACAAGACAAATAACATCTGGTTTGAGTTGTCCATTTATCAGTATTGATTCTGAACCCTCTGTCTTTCTCTATCTCTGTCTTCCACTTCCTGCCTTTACCTCTCTGTGCGTCTCTCTATCTGTCTGTCTCTGATGTGCAGGACGTGATCTGGTGGCTGGTGGTATACCCATGGATCAGAGCGTCCCCAGAGACCAAGCCTCTGCCCCCAGGAGGAAGCGCCGGTCTCTCCGTGTCCAGACTCGGGATTCTTCCTCTGACCCGGAGTGAAACCAACGGTGGTCACTTCAAGTACACACGATCACAACATCAACAGGAAACACAGCGCAGGATATGGGGCATCAGACTTGTTCTTTAGATTTAGTGTTGTTTTTGATATAATGTGATTATTCTCACAAATTATTCAATATTAAATTTGATGATGCATAAAAGTGAATGTAATGGGGAACATGTTTTCAAATGTTGACAGTGAACGGAATACGCTTTCTACCCCATGTGTTTTCAATTTCAATGTATTGCAATAAAATCGTATTTTATGAAGTGATTTCAACAGTGCCATTATCGTGCTTGTTAACAGTTGCAGTTGATCTGGAACCTAGAATAGCCGTGTGTGTGTGTGTGTGTGTGTGTGTGTGTGCGTGCGTGTGCACGTGCGTGCGGGAGCGGGCGCATCTGAATGTATGCGCCTGCGTGTGTGCGTGTCAAGACTAGCGACACAAACACACACACGCACACACACACACAAATGTATGTGGATTCTCAGACTGTTGCCTTTTTAGGACTGTTTATTTAAATGACCTGCAGTGAATCTTCAAAGCTAATCCCTCTCAAGAGGAAGTCAACTTGATACCTCCTATCCACTGGAAGCAAACCATTTAGGGTTTAAAAGGGTTGTTCTGCAGTCACCAATATATATTTCTAAAGAAAACATGAAAAGGAAATAGATTACCTTGTCACCCATTGAGAGCGGATTAGCGGATTTGGAACCATAACTTAGTAATCATAATGAATTATCGTCTTATCTTTTTTTTATTTCATCCAGAAAACGAATTCACTCCACCTTTTAACTTTAATCCAGAACATAATTGATAAAATATTGTTATTTTTCTTGTTATATATATTATTACATTTCTTCTCATCGCTCTTGCTAATTATTTGTTGTGACATTTAAATTAAATCCTAAGAGCCTCATAACATTTCCCCACATTGACAAAGCCAGACGGTCATCCGTGTTATATGGAAACACCTATTGCATTGTTGCGCTAGGTGTTGGCTAGAAGTCCTACAGCTTGAACTTTCACCCTTGACCTGGCACTTGCACTTTGTTGTAGCCTGTCGATTCCCCAGCTCCTTGTGAGGGGAATATGCAGTGCGGTGTTAGTTCTGCTTCGGTTTGTGAGTCCTCTCTTCAACCACCTTCAGTCACTTCATTATGTTTTGATTTGGTTCTCAGAGTTAAACGTATCCTCTCCCTTTGTGCCTACCCACCCATGTCCTCCACCCATGTCCTCCACCAATGGAGGGGATCCAGGTGTCATCATGTGCATGATTAAAGCCTTAGTCAGTGGCGCATGAATAGGAGGTTCTGTTGAGTATCGGGGGAACGTTAACCCCTGGTCCAAAAACACTCAGCAACAACAGAGCAACCGTCTCCTGGAGGATCACTCGCATTCTGGTGCCAGACTTTAGCTCACAACATCAAACCCATTCGACCAGCAAATTCGGTTTCTTACCAACTGATCTGTCAACTGGTTTCATACCTGCCAAAATCACCATAGGAAACACAGAGCCTGGCTCTATTGTGTCCCCCCCCCCCCCCCCACACACACACACACACAGACTCACACACATACCCCCTTTGTAAAGCGTTTTGGGTCCCTTGAAAAGCGCTATATAAATGTATTGAATTATTATATATTATTATTTTCAGCCCAATCAGCTGAGGGTGAACACGGTTCTGCCCGCTGAAGAATCCCTCATGTGTCTTCATGGTCCTGGGACGATGGTTTCTCGTCAGACCACCTCCCTTCCCTTCCTGGGATCTGATGGCACTCTCGCTAATGTCTTGGAGGATGTGCTTGGGAAATGTTGACCAGGAGTATGGAAGCAATTTCTCCACATTTGCAACTTCGCCCTCAGCTAGCAAGATCAGCTGCCAAGCCTCTCTGGCCTTGGCTGTTTGTGAGAGAGCATGCAGGGACACAACAACTGACGAGGGACAGGGGGCTACACCCATCTCAGACACCATCCCCACCCAGGTCCGAAACCGCCTTTTACTCATTTGTCCATCCTCATATTGTCTCCTTTTGAGTAGAAGGTTCCTTTGGTTCCATTGGTTCCATTGCCATTTTTAATTTTTTTTTGTCCTTCTCTTTGTTGCTTGAAGTCATCGTGTATTGATATTTGGTTCTTTGTTCTTTCTACTGGGCTACCTTGGGAGTATCACGTCAGGTTTTGATATGCCATTAGAGGTAATCAATACTTTCTATTTGAAACACTTGTGTATTTTGGCTGTATTTTATCACTATTTGGCAACACTGGAATAATGTATCTAAGCAGCTTGATCGACATTTGGTTGTAATCAGAACCCCCCCCCCCCCCCCCCCCCCCCCCCATGCGGTTGTCGTCCAGTCTGCATTGTTGAGATCTACTGATGTAGAAGATGGAGCTGTGATGGGGTTCAAAATGCTTTCATTCACCTCTGATGCTAGCCTCAGGTCATGGGATCGTCCCAAAGCATCTCCACACGCAGAGTGCCGTCGACCTGTGGTCTTAAAGGTAGCTCATACAAGCCGTTTTTTTGAAAATCGGCCTCTTCTGACATCAAAAGTTGGCGTGTCCACCTAGATGTGTGCTGGATAGATCAGTCTACCAGCTTTAGAGAGGACCGTAGCAAACGTTGCTCATCTATCCGTCCTACATCTAGGTGGACACGCCCACTTGCACCTCTGATCACCCCAAATGTGTCCCACTCTGCGTGGTGGATCTGATGCTACCTCCATGTCTTCTGGAGGCCGGGGGGGGGGGGGGGGGGGGGGGGTTGACTCAGGCCAGCCATGCTACTAATGCTTTGAGGAATGTCACACCCCGTTTCCTCAATGGATGATGTCTCTCAGGTCCCTGTGTAAAAGGCCTTTGAAAGCAGTTCTGGAATCTCAGGGCTAGAGAGATGGATTGATATGGAGATATACTAATGATATAAATGCAACCATTTTTCTGAAAGTCTCAAAGCCATCTCAAAGCCAATGCTAAATGTACTCCATATTTTTATGATTACGAGGATTTAATTTAATTGCGTGGGATTGAGGTGAATGATGATGAGAGAGAATATTTTAAAGAAATGAGATTAGAATGAAATTACAAATGAGTATATTTAAGTACAAAGAAGCCTATATTCATCCGAGATTGCATTGTGGGAACGATACTGCTTCGTTCAGTGTCCACCCTGTTCGCACCAAATTACCCCTTTTCCCTGAAAACGTGAACGGCGTTATTGAGCCAGTGTTGACGGCCATGTCAGATGGGGAATAATTGGCAGTAATAAGTCAGTCACTTGCTTATCATCGTCATTCACTTAATCTGTGCACCTGTACAAGTCTCTCCATCCAGTAAATTGACAGATGTCTTCCTGCCGGGCCACAGGTCCAGGGGCGGTAGACAGAGGGGGTCTTTGTTCATTGGCTCACTGCCATAGACCCAAAAGTCCCCAGAAAACGCTACAGCAGTCAACATTGCAAAGTACTAAATTCAATAAAGTATTTATATTTTTTTGTAAAGCCTCCACACTGCAGCAGTGTGTTCAACGTGTATTTTTCAGAAATTGCAGTGAGCTAAATACTATCATGAAGAGATACACATTAAGGATTTCAACTCTGTTATTATACTGATAGCCATGCCTGTTTTGGTAAAAAAGTTACATTGGGCGAGGCAGTGGTTCAACGTTTAGTGCGCTAACCATACAGGCAAGACGCCTTCTAGCGATCCAGGTTCAATTGCCACCTGTGGTCAAATACCACATGTCATTCCCTCTCTTCTTTAAACCCCCTCGTCTCTTTTCGCTGTCCTGTCCAACGAGACCCATCCCATACAAAAGAAGAGCCTCATCCACCTGGCAGCGCTTATGCTATTCTATCACTCACTATTCAAACCTCCAACCCCTGTTGCTCGTATCTTCCTCAACCACACCTTTGGATTAAGGGGAGCTAACTTAGGGTCCTGACAGATGGCCCAAAGTAAAAGAAGCCGTCTGCAGAAGCAGTGCTACTTCTAGAGCTCTTCTTCTTTGTTTTTTCTTCCCTACCTTATACATTTAATTGGTTTTATTAGGCCCCCACCGTTACCTGCCAAGCCGTTGGCTCCCAGCCGGCACTGAGGCTGGCTCCTGCAGGAGAGCGTGCAGGTATGGAAGTAAAACAGTTGGCAGGCTGTTAGAACCTGAAGGGATGTATTTCAGAGCAATACAAACCCAGCGGTGGGCCTTCCTGTACTGACACTTTGATGCTTTGGCATCTGCTCGCGCGCCTGTACGTGTGTGTGTGTGTGTGTGTGTGTGTGTGTGTGTGTGTGTGTGTGTGTGTGTGTGTGTGTGTGTGTGTGTGTGTGTGTGTGTATGTGTGTATGTTTGAGGGTACGCGTGCGTGTTGGTGTGGGTGTGTGTGTGTCAGAGAAGAGGTAGAGGGACATAAAAATTACTAGTTGGAGACAGATCACAGTGGAGATATCGAATATTTGATATAATGGACTGTGAGAAGAAAGTCACAGCTATGGTGGTACCATGAGTCATACCACTGTAAAGAAATATAGATAGACCGTTTTCTCTTGGATTGGGTGGGAACTCATTTAGCCTTATTACTTGGATTAAAACAAATGCTCTGGAGGGCCAAGGCGGATGGCGGTTGACCAGTAATTGTGTGTGTTAATGACAAGCTGCTGCACCAAGGGCCAGAGAGCGAGGGGGGGACTTTCTCTTTGTTTTCTCCCATGTTCCCCAGGCCAGAATCACAGGCTCGAGCATGACTACCAGAACCTTCCCTGTCAGCCCACCTGAAAGACAAACCACAGAGCTCCGGCCTGCCGGCCAGCCACTGACCAGTTAGTACAACATCACAAATCTTTAAGTGAAGAAGCACATTTGTTAAAGGAACAATGTGTAACAAATGTACTGTTCTCAATCAAAAGATGACCATGATATGTCATCAGAATTTAAGGAAAAACTGTCTTCTGCGGCAACAACGCCACAACCAGTTTGATGTCCTTTAAAATGTTGTCCTTTGTGTTATGATTCACTCTTCTGCGGGTTGCCAGATATAAAACAATAATCCACACAAACACAGAGCGCTGCAGCCACAGAAGCCATCAAACGAACTGGATCTTCTGAGATTCTTCTTCATGATACGAATGCTAAAATGCCTCGTCCACTTTTGGAAAAGTTTCATGACCAGAGCTGTGCTAAAACACAACCTAGGTACATCTTGGAGTTGCATTTGAGACAGCAAGGGGCCGATGCGGTGTTGTGCGATCCACTTGCCCCCCTTACATGCATGCCTGCTGACTGCAGCCTGGCTGGACATCCAAGGGGCCTTTCACACCCATGTTTCTTCTGTTCTGCTGCGGTTCAAGTAAGGCGAGAACTTGACTCGACTGGAATTTTGAACACAAGACCCCAACAATATATTTCTATACATGGTTCTCAACTGGTTTATCCAATTAGAGCCCCCCCCCCCCCAGTCAACCCCCCCTGCTGCCATGCATAGATTTCAAATGTCATCGTACATGTCTAGATTTGATTGATTGGCTGATTTACTTATTTTCAACATTATGATTGAGCAACTGAAATGGGTACCACGATGTTGCAACCTGTTCACTATAACTGGTTCACATGGCGCAGGCCTGGTCTGTTTCTGGTTATCAATCCTATTTCCCCATCTTTAAAAAAACCTCTCTCTTTGGGTCTCTCCTTCCCCTTCCTCCCATTTCGTCCTGTCCTCGCTATTCTCTTAACATTAGAAAGGGATTCTATTGAATGGTGATGAAGTTGTGATTCCGGAAACGGAATTTCATGCCTTTTTCGCAGCACGTCATCAGACATTGGTCATCCACGCAAGCATTTAGCTACTACGTGGCTTGGGCCGGGGCTGCTGAATCACACTCTGGTGAAATGTCTCAATGGGAAAGTAGCTGCTCGGCTCGCAGAGATGTAGACTTAATAAATAGACGTCATTGCGAGTCTCCAACTCAAACCCACCTCAGAACACCAGGGTGAAATCCAAAGGATTTGGTTGTGATAGTTTTTCAATTATTTGAGAAACATTTGGGATCATTTACTCATGCAAGCAAAAATATAAGGAAATGGTGTTACGGACCTTTAATGAAGCTAAAAAAAAAGGCTCTGGGGATACTGGTATCTATCCACGTACTCACAAACACACTCTACCCAGGGAGAGAGGCAGGATGCTGCTTTGCATCTGTGAACATAAACCCATTGAAACAGAACCAGCTGTGATTCTTTGTGATTCTGCCGATCGTCTCTATCGTCTCCGAATCCTAAGACATCATACGCTGCCAGTGTATACTAATAGTTCAGACAGGAGCAAAGCACAGCGCCGCAGGCCGTTAAACAAAGGCCTTATCGAATTATGGCTGTCAATTTGAGGACACCTCCTGTTCTGGAGTAGCATCGCTACATAATTCATGGCCCCAGGCAAGTAGTGGGAAGTCAAAGAGAATTAATATGAGAGAGAGAGAGAGGGAGAGAGAGAGAGAGAGAGAGAGAGAGAGAGAGAGAGAGAGAGAGAGAGAGAGAGAGAGAGAGAGAGGGAGAGGGAGAGGGAGAGGGAGAGGGAGAGAGAGAGAGAGAGAGAGAGAGAGAGAGAGAGAGAGAGAGAGAGAGAGAGAGAGAGAGAGGGAGAGGGAGAGGGAGAGAGAGAGAGAGAGAGAGAGAGAGAGAGAGAATAAAAAAAAACTCAAGGTCAACCACTTGGTCAAATAGGCACCCTTGACAGAACAGCCCCTCTCCCCCCTCACACACACACGCACGCACGCACGCACACACGCACACACACACACACACACACACACACACACACACACACACACACACACACACACACACACACACACACACACACACACACACACACTGTCTGTCTGAGCATCTGTCGGCTGTCCCTGCTGGATTGACACCTGCTCGGTTGATTGACAGCTGGTGGCAGTGTGATTGACACCTGGTATTAAATGGTGGACCGTTGCGCCTGGTATTCACTCGCCACCCATCAGAGCGGTGGTGCACAGCTCATCCTCTGTCCCCCACTCTGTACTCTTTTCCTTCTTTTTCCTTGCAATTACTTTTATGTTTCTCGGAAGTTGTGATTGAGCGGGTGGGTGTGGTGCCCGGAGGAGACACTAGAACAAGATTTATGATTCTGTGCTGCTGTGTGACGGGGTTTTCTGCGGATGTCAGATGGAAACATTTCACAAAACAATGTAGTGAAACAAACATACAAATAAAATAAGATCTTCTAAACAGTCACCCAGATAGTTAATCAACGATCTAAGAAATTGGGCGGGACGAAAATGAGGATGTATGTGTTTTTTTCGAATATTTTTCGATGTGGTTGTTGATGTTTGGAGTGCCTCTCTTGTGGTGGTTACTCTGATGAATCTCTGCATATTGAATGGGATCATGAATGATTTCACTCTTGTCTATAATGAAACGAGTGGCCGTGATGCCGCTCACCTCTCTCGAGGTCAACCTAACGGGTTGAGCCGTCTTGTAGCGGGACCCTCCCTCCCGGGACCTTCAAAGGCTCCAGGTTCACGTCTGTCCAGACGGCTGCCTCACTTTCCCACAAGTTCTGCTCTCGACAATTACAAACCCATCAACAGCTTTTCCCAGCATCTGTTAATACCACCACTGCCCCCTGATTCATGACCAGAGGACGTCAAAGGTCCATGAGGGAGAATGCTGTGGCACAGACTCCTTCATCTCTTGGCTCGCTCCCCCTCTCTCTTTATGTGGTACTACCTTTTCTTTCTCTTCTTACAGATACAGCACGCTACCTCTCGGACCGCTTTCCCTCTTTAACTTAATCCAGGGACCCCTCGGCCATAATGAGAGAGGGCACCATATAATGAGAACCTCTTTGTCCTCCCAGATCTTTGAGTTGTGACACATTGTCACCCGTCCCTCAGGGGTGGGTGACACCCTGAGGGAGTGGGACGCTTGTTTTCCATCTGTGTCAGAGGTGGCACGGGGCTGGAGGTAGAGCATCTTCATTGGTCATCTGATACGTGGGTTATCCTTGGGGGTCTGCTCACCAAACGCTCCCTGATTGGCTCCTCGGCTCGTTGATTTACAAGCCCTGAGAGGCAAAGAGGAGCTCCTTGGTTGCATATACAGGAAGGAGGTTAATCGCAGCGGCTGAGGGTCTTGCAACTTTTAACTGCCTGATGAGTCAGTTTAGGAGGTAAGGCTGTTCAAATGATTAGGTGATGCCTGGTCGATGACTGGTTTGCTCAGGGTGAGGTGGTCGAGCCCACTTGGAAATTAGGTCCTTTGACCCAGCTCTCAATCTGTTTTCCAGAGCTGTTTTTAGAAAATGTGTGCTATAGGATAATGTCTCACCTCATACTCGCTATATTGGAGCCTCAAACAGAATCATAAATAGCATTGTAAATACAAAGGAGAAATGGTTCCACTTTTCCAAACTTTTTGTCTTTCCCGTGGACTGTTTGCAATAACTATGTTAAATCCCCGCAAATAAATACCCCACATACACCACTCCCTACTGGCACAACATCTACCACCACCACCACCACCACCACTACCAACACCAGCGCTACCACCAGCGCTAACACCACCACCACTCTCATCACAAACACCACCACTGATCACCACCTTCAATCACTGTGTCTGTCTGGGCCGGCCAGGCCTTATAGGGACGATGTATAGCTGGTGGCCGCCACTGAGATGATTACCATGTAGAGTGAGCCCTCCCAGGCCTGCTGTGCTCTGTCTGTTTCCCGCCAGATGTTTACCACCTCTGCTCCAGAGCTCCCGTCTGCTATGAGTGGTCTTTAGGAAGACACCCCAACCAAGGCTTCAGCCATTAAGCCTGAGCCTGCTGCAGCTAGCAGCAAGGGTGTACCCATCAGCTTTGGTTCAACGGAGACGCTGTTTGCAATGGTCACAATGCTTGCCCTTTTGCACCCATCATTAAAGAGCCAAATAAGCAAACTCCTGCTGTTTAAGCCAACATCGCGCGCGCACGCACACACACACACACACACACGCACGCACGCACGCACGCACGCACGCACGCACGCACGCACGCACGCACGCACGCACGCACGCACGCACGCACACATGCACACACACACACACACACACACACACACACACACACACACACACACACACACACACACACACACACACACACACACAAAATGTTGAATCTCCAAAAACTTTTTTCTTTAACAAAGCAAATGTGCAAAGCTTGCATTTTTTCATTTTTTGTAGGAAAAGAGGGGGGATGCAAAAATTGTGTAGACACCGCAATCTACTTTATGTTATAAAACGGACTAAGGGATCAGACTTACTTTTTACTTTTTATGTATCTATTGTCAACAAGACAGTGATAGGATTGTTATATTGCCAGCAAACCAATATAATATAATTGTAGCTCCTAACCTAATTCATGAACTTGATCCCAGCAATGACATTGAGTGAATCATTGCTGTCGGTTTTTGAGGTAAATTATTTAATTGTAAACCTCAACAGTAAACCTTTAACATATATAATCCATAATACATCAGTGACATCCATGATCGAAGAGAGCATCACGGTCGAGGTATAGTAGGCCTGCCCATAAACTAGTAAATTAGCAGCGCTCTCCAGCGCGCGCATGCGCGCTCTGCTCTCCCATTTCGCCATCCCTCTTATCGGCACCTATCATTAGTCGCTTTGGACTAACTGTGGTTCATCCTCTCCCCCGTGTGGAAAGGAAAAGCACGGTGGCTTCAGCTATCAGATAGTCCTCCAGCGAAAGTATTATGTTCAGGAGTCTATATCCGGAGCAGAATACCCATTCAGACAATCTACCTGTCATTTAAAGCCCTTACTTACTGCGCACAGTATTTAGATGCACCCTCTCAATAGTAAACTACAATAATTACCGATGGAAGTTCCTTATTGTGCAAAGCAAATTCAAATAATGGAAATTTAATAAGTATCTTGAAAAGTAAAACACAATAAATTAAGTTAAAGAGTTGACATCCACTGAGAAAGAGATAATCCTGAATGTGATTGTATTAATTGGAAAGAAAATGTTAGTACATCAAATTGTTTAATTATGTGACCAAATTGCCTACTTATCGAAATCGCCTTGGCCCGATTCGCCGAATGAAACAATAGATGGTGTTTTACGCGGCTCTCATAACTTTCTCAAAGCTCCAACATTGCGCATTGTTGGGTAGGTGTGCGCTCCTTCGAGCGCACTGTCTGGAAATCGGCGGCACTTTTACGCGTAATCTTTAACACATTAAATCATAGACCGAAATTGTTTACCTCTAAGCTTACCGATGAGGGTAGTAGGTGATTACGCACTCTATTGTTCACTAGTGGAAAGACGGTGCTCTCACAGGGCATCGATGAGTTTTTTTCTCCCCTCCTCCCCGAGGTGTCTCATTCACTTTTCAGATGGGGACTCTGGCCCTCCTCTTCTGCACTGACGAAATAGTGGACTGCGTAAAGCGAAATTGAACTTGTTGCACAGCAGCACTTCAGTGTTTCTCTTGCACGGATCGGAACCAGCATCACCATACTGAAGTGGCACCCTGCAACTTGGGAGAACCAAAGCCCGAGGAACCTGAGCAAGGCGCACTGAGGAAATACCTAGCCATCGCACCACTCTGTGGAGGACATAAGCCTACTTTGGACACGTTTTGGCACATGCATTTAACACACTGGGACCTTACTTAATTGAAGGAAATAAGTATTTTTTTACATGTCATGGAATAGAAATCCCTTCAAAGTAAGTTCTCATTCAGTTTTGCCCTAATTTCCTTTTTTTTTAACCACTGAATATTCTGCGTAAAGTAGTGATACAAGTGTCAAATTAGGCTAGCCAATTGTTTATTTCAGTCTCTTCCTGTACAACAACACAGGGATAGATATTTCAAATAATGCACTCATATTCCAAATAATAGAAGAACTCTGTAATATGGGATTTAAACTTTTTTTCTTTGCTCATAACATGTGAACTTGTCCTTATTGGACCATCTAAATTTGCGTACTTAAATAGAATATTTGTTTTTTACAATAGGAGATTACCGATCAAATAATTTCTGACTGTATACCAAAACATATCTTATTGAGAATTACTATAAACTAATGGGGTCTTCCTTCATTCATTCAACTGGCAATAACAAATTAGTTGCTCAGCAAAAAAGTTATCAAAAAAAGTCATCATTAAATTAATATGTAATTGTAAAAAAAACACTGACAGGGTCTTGAATCGTCCAACTTTAACCACCACTTAAAGGTGTGCGCAACAGTCTCAAGCACTCCTGTGCTCCATGGCTTCATCCAATTATAGACTATCATCCAATAATTATTTGTTATTCAGCAGATGTAGGGCTTAGCCCTAATAGGCCTACTGTTTCGAAATTTGCAGAAAATATTCAATGGTCTTGAGATGACTTGATTTTCTTACCTATTTATCCGATTTTCATGCAATCATTCATGAAAAATTATGTTTTAGGAATAACAAATGTACAAATAAACATTAACACATGTCTTTGTTGGCCTGCAACATGTTTATTTGTGTTCATTGAACATCTAGTCTAGGTCTAATTTTCCCTTCAGGTCAGGCTGATTTTCTTTTTCCATTACTCTCTCTCAGGGTGTGTCTGTTGACTTGGGACCATTCTCTGGGTGTGCTGGCATTAAAGAAGACGTACAACTCCTTTATCCACCCAGAGATGATTTTATGAGTTTACGTTAGGGACGCTATTAGCCTGTTCATCACACTGGTTTACTTTACATCGGCTCAAATGGATGATTATCCCGTGGAAGTTTCACAATCTGGTGGTGAAGCGAGGGCCCTCGATTGCAACAGAAGTGACCTGATGTATTTACATAGAGGGGTGCACATAAGGGTAAGGGTGCCTTGAGTCCCCCTCCCTGCCTCCTTAGTGTTTGTTGCCTGACTCCACAAGAGGCAGAAACTGAGAGCTTCACCACCCAGGCTATTCAAGAGGTTACACTTACAGACCATCAAAGTGCACTCAGAACCACGAGCGAGATGCCAAGTGAAACGTATAGAGAAAGACCAAAGTGGAGTATTATGTTGAACCTGTGTCTGGGCCCATCTGCCCTGCGTTACTTGGACTCCCTCTTCATTAGACTCCGTCATTCTCATGAGTACATTTCATTGATTGTCTACTAATGCTATCCTTGTGTTTTCTGCCCCTTTCCCCTCTCATAGATGCTATTAAATATAAAACATATCCTGTGGTTGTATTGCCTCTGCCTAGCTGCACGGGGAACAGGTGAGTGTCAAATGGTGCTTCTCTCTCTTCCTTTACATCTCTTCACTGTACAGCCCCCCCTCGCTGTGTCGCCATTAAACCAGTTATTGTGCTTTACCATCAGGCCCTCCTGCAGCCGATATACAATATCTTATCTACAGCACACAAGCGTAGGTTAACATTATCAGCATGACTTACAGCAGACAGGCAGCAGCCCATTGAAAGTATGGGTCCTTCAGAGTCTATTACCGCTGGTCCGTGAGCACTGGCAGGTGAAGGTCACACAATTATGCAGAGTGGTAGTCCCACACACACACGCACACACACACACACATACATACCCACATACACATGCACGTGCTCGGCCACACATACACACACACTGGATGGATACCTTTCAATTAGGCCCTGGCCTCTGTCTGGAGCTAACAGCTGGTTTCACCGCTCATCCTAATAAGACCCTCAGTTAAAGCGGACACATGCCCTGGGGGCTGTCCCACCACTGTTTCCAGAGCATTCCCCGCATTGTTCCTCATCACCCCCACCCCCTGTCACTAGACCCACCAAGTCCCCAGCCCCCAACCACCACCTCCACCGCCATTGACAAATACTCATAATCCCCCTCCCCCTCCCTTTTTAACTCCCCCAAGCTCCCCCATGCAATAACATATTCTACCATCATTCTTTTTACTTTTTTACATTAAAAAGTTTAAACACATCCCATATGATCTCAACATACGTTGAGACAGTGCGCTATTTGTTCCCACATCTATTGAATGACGGTTGACTCTCCAGCAGCTATTTTTGACTTCCGATTTATTATAATGGTCTGGGTGTAGTTGACTCACCCCACAATATAAATGGGTTGGGCATTTTTTAGTGAAGAACAGCATCAGAGCACGACATGACTGACCCACATCACAAAGTTTCAAACACAACTAGATGACGAAATGGCATCACAAAATGAAATTTTCCTGAACAGAATGAATCTCACGTCACCGATGGTGAACATCACACACAAACCGATACAGGTAATGAATATTGACCCTTCCCTTCCTTTTCCAGCTTCCAACACGCTGACCATGTTGAAGCCTGTGAGCGGCTCCCTCTCGGGGAAGGTCACCCTGCCTTGCTTCTTCTCCAACCTCCCCACCTCCCCGCCCCACATCAGCGCCAACGGCAGCACCGTCCTCAGCAGGGACTACCTGCGCATCAAGTGGACCAAGATGGTGGGCGAGGTGGAGTCCACGGTGCTGGTGGCCCAGAGCGGACTCATCAAGATCGGCTCCAGCTACCGCAACCGCGTGTCCGTGCCCAGCCACCCGGAGGACGTGGGCGACGCATCGCTCACCATGGTCAAGCTGCGCGCCAGTGACGCGGGCACATACCGTTGTGAGGTCATGTACGGCATCGAGGACACCCAGGACACCGTCAGCCTCGATGTCAACGGTGAGCATGCCTCCCGGTTCCGCATTAGGCGGAGTCGGTATTGATTGTCATCAGATGTGTTGACATTTAAAATCGAAAGAGGACTGAGATGAACAATGGTAGAAAGACCAACTCGAACCGGTCGGGCTAGCCAAACTTTGATTCTAGTATAAAGGATTCTATTACTGCTAGTCATCATTCATTCATCATTTTTAGTCATCATAATTTTATCATTGTCCATTGCAGGGAATCACTGAGAATCTATACAAAACTTTGTTGCAAACTTACTGTCAAAAGTAATGTAATCCCAAGTCTCTGAAGTTTGTAGTAAAACCCTTCTGTGTCCATGTTTATCAGGAACAGATACAATCACCAGAATGTTTTTGCTTTCCCTGGTCATCCTCTTCATCTCTTTGTGTAGAGACATGATTAAGGAATAAAGTGGGTGGTATTGGTTCTTGTTCGGCGCCGGCACTAACTCACGCTATGATGTCATGCATCTCCATTATTATCTGGACTACCACCATGCCAATGGTCTTAATGCGGTAGTTAGAGGAGATTACCAGGGATCTCCACCAAACTAGTGGTCCGTGTTCTCACGCTTTTGTATCTCAGAGAGCGATGACACACATAGACACACTTATACATTTATCCTAAATTGTCATTCCACTCTGAACCACGGTTAAACCTCAAATTCCTATTAAAACGACATGACGGTACCGCTACGGCAATCTACTATTTCTGTCAGCTGTCTCCTTGCTGAGATGGGGTGTTGACCTGGGTGTATCAAGCATCATTACAACACACTGGAGAGTAAGTGTTCTCCTTCTAGATGGATTCACGGAGATATGATTCATTTCTTAGGGTATGGGTGGGGGATACTGTGATAGTTTCAGTTTTGTGTGGTATACAATCCACAGAGTCCCCTCTCCCAACTATCTGCAATGTTAATTAGGACAATGAATCAAGTCTTGTGCGCATGTTTGAAGACCGCAAATGCGCAGATTTAATTTCCGTGGCATCATCTGGATCATTCTAAATCATCCGTAGTCATCCAGCCCAATTGTGGGGAACTGTAGCCCTTTTTTATTTATCCTCTCAGTATATTGCTAAAACTCTCCATTCGAAAGAAAAAATGTGTCCCCTTTTAATTGGACTCATGGCCTTGTGACGTGCAAGAGGTTTCAACTGATTTATCGTAGCGGTAGAGCATTGCATCGGCAGTCACCAATCATGATGTGTTTTCCAGGCTCCTCAATCCACCTCTTCCTCTTCCCCCTTTTTCTTGTGCCTAGGTGTTGTCTTCCACTACCGAGCGGGCGTCAGCAGGTACACCCTAGACTACGCCCAGGCCGTGCAGACTTGTCAGAAGGTCGGAGCCACCATCGCCACGCCTGACCAACTGAAAGCGGCTTACGAGGACGGTTTTGACCACTGCGACGCGGGCTGGATCGCAGACCAGACAGTGAGGTCAGTTGGAAGCAGCTTCTGAAGTTGAGTCATGTTTAGTTTCACACAGCAACACCTCGACCAGCTGTTGAGCTGGTAGGCCCTTTGAGCGGAGAGCGCTGTGGGAAGAGGCAGGAGGTGCTCATGTACCACCCTGATGGGGCCTTCCTTGTTCCTTCCTTTCAGGTACCCGATCACCAAGCCTCGGCATGGTTGCTTTGGTAACCTGATGGGTAAACCCGGCGTCAGGACCTACGGAGTGAGGAAAGCCACGGAGACCTATGATGTCTACTGCTTTGTAGACAAACTCCATGGTAAGACGAAGCCGCAGCATCAGGGCGTTAGAAGCACGAGGGAACATTCGCAGCAGATAAATGCTGATGTATTACAGATATTCAGTGAGTGTGTATTGAAGTGCTCTTTGGCTAGAAGCAGTGTGTCAGAGCCAATTATTTTCAACATTCAGATCTAGTGAAAGAGGGAGACAAACTGGATTCAGTTCACACCATGATGTTTTTTTTTCAAGTCACCAACAAATATGTGAAAATGGTTCCTTCAAATTCTTCTGGCATTACTTGCAAGAAGTCCTCAGCGTCCTGCCAACAATATTAATCTGCTCTGACAGTGACTGCTGACAAATTTTTAACCACATTTTGGTGAAATTGATTTTTATTAAAGTGAACTTATGTCTTGACACTGCTAAACCAAGGGTCCCCTTTATGTCTATGTTTTGTTTCTCAAAAAGTACTAATCCAAATCATAACAATCCTCTTTATACTTTACACACACACACACACACACACACACACACACACACACACACACACACACACACACACACACACACACACACACACACACACACACACACACACACACACACACACGCATACACACGCATACACACACACACGCACATATAAACAGGCACACATACACAAAGAAACAAACGGACACACTTGTCCGTCCACACCAGAAGCGAATTGAGCGACCAAATCGCCGGAAGTCATTCACTTTCTATGGGCAAGAGCGACCAGAGCGACCAAAGCGACCAACGCTACCAGCGGCCAAAGTTGAGCGACCAGAGCGTCAAAAAGAAGTTGAAAACTTTTTAACTTTATGCAAATGACTATTATTCGCTTCAGCGACCAAACACTGACAGCCAATCGGAATTTAGACGCTCTTCGCTTGCGTGGATCCCAGGGAACATCGGCAGGCACTTTGGTTCCTACCTACCTTTATTCACTCACTGAACAAAATCTCGGCTGAAGTATTGATCGCGGCTGTAACTGGGCACCCGGTGTTGTACGAACCCACCCTTTTTCAGTTCAGAGATCGAAACGCCATAGTGGTTTGGATATCAAGTGATGATAAGCGGGAGTATTTATAGGCTGCATCTAGAACGTTCGTATTTAAGCGGGAATCATTATAATTTGCTCTACATGCCACCAATCTAACCAACCAATCGCGTGTAGCATGCTTTAAACAAAACCAAAAAAGTATTTGAAATTGTCACATAAACAAACTAATCGACAAGACGAGGGATAAATGACAAGGGATATATCTCTTGTCTTTTATCCCTCTATTCCCCACTATTCACGGAGCCTGAGGTGAATAATTTTTAATTAAATAGTCTAGATAGATAGATAGTCAAGTCTTTATTAATACCAAACGACACAAATCGTCGGGAATCCATTTAGGTGGTTCGTCCCACACAGGGCAGTAGCCTAAAATACCACACAGAACAAGTCTGACTGGATAATACACACAATACATCACATTAAAACTAGACACGCGTTGATAGATAGATAGACAGAAAGGCCTAGATAGATAGATAGATAGATAGATAGATATGTTCCATTATTTGCCTTGCGGAGCCAACCAGTCCTGTGCACGTATGCAAATTAGCCATGTGTCCCAACGTCTATTTGTTTTTAATGCGAATGAGTGCAGATCATGATTTGCAGATCCAGATCAGTGAAACATATTTTAACTACTACAGCACGCAGGGTTTTTTGTTCTCGGTTGTAATTAGCCTACATTTTTTTTTTATATTGGGGGGAATCACTGTCCTACTTGTTGTCGAAGCACTTTATCGAACAAGCAAAACCGTCTCGGCAATATGGCCAAGGTATATGGGAGAGTTCACTATTTGATGTGGCTGTCTGTAGGGCCTACTAAACGCATACGGCTCCTTTAAATGCGTCTGCATAATTGAATTGTACGTCATGAGCGACTTGAGCGACCAAAGCGAACAGAAAAATTCGCAGCGAAACTTTGTGAGCGACCAGAGCGTCTTTGACGCTTTGGTCGCTCCTGGTGTGGACGTACACTTGCGTCTGACCAAATTAAATAATAATCTACATTCTTAGCATTGAAACACATGTATAGGGACCTCATTTTACAGCTGCACGTCCCGTTGATTTTACGGAGTTAATTGGATGATGTTGCATCATTTAATATGCTGCAACATCTGGCATAAAAGTAGACGATTCCACACAGTGGAAACATAAAGCACAGAGTCCCTTTTAATGCAAAAAAAAAGAAAGGCGATTCATCTCATAAAATAAATACAACAAACTGGAATGAAGCGGAGAAGGTACAAAGGTATAAAGAAGCTTAGGAATCCTACTGTGGAAACTTCCTGACCCGAAGCTCTGATAGACACAGTGACGGGACAGGGACATAGTCTGCATTGCTATCCCACCTCAATAATAGAGAGATGAATGAAGTGCTATTGTGTTGAATAGGTTGGTGGGTGATGTTTTGGACCTAGGCCCTTCACAGCTGCATCTTTTTTTTTGTGAGCTGTTAATGGCCCTTTTACTGAAAGGTCAAATCCGATAATGATTTTTTTATTGTTCTTTTTGTTTTCAAGAGGATTGTGCTTTATTGGTTAACTGTTCTGATTGGGAGGTTCTGGTCAGGTCATGTCCAATAAAAGTCATGGTTAATCTAGTTGGCAAGTGTATCCTTTAAAACATGGCAGGGGAAAGCTTTATTTGGTTACTTTACTTATTCAGTTCAATTGAATGTCACAACCTTAACAAAACACACGTCTGGAACATTTTCGAGCACGCACATAACATTGAACGGCTGGGAAAAATTATTTAGAAATGTATTAATATAATAAAAAAGCCCAGGCCTTACAGATTACACCCCTTTATCCTGGTATAATAACACTATGTCTAACGGTCAGATTTGGTACATAATTTGGTTTCTGCAAAAACTAAATGTAGACCTATTGGTCGTTTACCAAGCATCCAGCTTAAGTGAAAACTGACTCAGCCCCTCCATCTATAGTTTGAATTCTACCATTCCCCTGCACACACACATGCCTCCACTAATGTATGTCTGTGTGTTTATTCAGTGCTTATCTATTGTGTCATTTAAAATCAATTTATTCAGATCCAAGCTAAACGGTCAGCCATTCTAAGTCATGTTCTTATACATAGTGAATTCCGATTGAGCGAAGTTCATTAAGCAGTCCTTCCAAAAAAACAACTCAGTAGTTTATTGATCTTTTAGATACATGTCATTCAGGAGCCGCTGATGATCAGGCGTCTTGCTACAGCTTGACGGAGGACAGCGGGGATCTAATCTAACATGGGTCTCACGTACGTTCCAGGTGAAGTGTACTACACTCCAGGGACTCGCAAGATGACCCTGAAGGAGGCAGAGGAAGAGTGCAAGAAGAGAAACGCTGTGCTGGCGTCCCCAGGCCAACTCCACGCCGCCTGGAGGCAGGGCCTGGACCGATGCGACTACGGCTGGCTCTCCGACGGCAGCGCCCGGCACCCTGTGGCCATACCCAGAATGCAATGCGGCAGAGGCCTGCTGGGTGTCAGAACCATGTATCGCTACAAGAACCAAACTGGCTTCCCGGACCCTTCTAAGAAGCTGGGAGCTTACTGTTTTGGAGGTACAGTGGTTAAGGTTTCTGTGATATTCTTATGCGACACATTTAAGGTTTCTTGGAACAGGCCCGGAATAGGGAGCAGTAGTTTTGCCTGGAACTAGGCTTTGGCCAGGCTGAACTATGATCTAATGTGGGAAAGAGTTGGCTACCCCGCCCTTGGATCCTCCGCTTCCATGCATCTCCATATACAATCACTCACACATACTTACACACACACACAAACACACACACACACACACACACACACACACACACACACACACACACACACACACACACACACACACACACACACACACACACACACACACACACTGAATCAACTGTTGTTTGTCTTTGAGATGTGAGTATTTTATGTGGTGGACTGGTCTAGAAGTCTACAGTGTCTTTCTGGTCTACTGACCTCACTTGGTTTACCCGCCTGTTGCCCTAGCGACATAATTTGGCCAAGGGGTGGGTGATATCATAATGCTAAGCCCTATGGTGTCTCTGCGCCAAATGAACCAGCTCATTTGAGAAGAAGCAACTACTAAGCTAAATAGTCCCAAGCCGTTCATATTATTTTATTGTATTTAATTATTTGAGGCTTGCTCAATCGATTCCGTAACTTTGCAACAACTCTCATTAAACTGCAAACTCAACTTCTGAAACTTGCTGTTTCAAAAACGAACTGAAGGATTTACAAATTTACAACACTACCATTTTGAGATGTTACATTTGATTGCAATGTTATTTGTGTATGCATGCAGGCATAGTGGATGGCATTTTTTTTTAGAGAGGTACAACATATTCATCTAAATTAGACATTTGCTTGAGAGAAAAAAAACGAAATGAACCATTTAAAAAAGGCCTCAGGTTACATTTTACGGTTGATCCTATGTTTATTAAAGCAGACTAATCTCTCCAAATGCCAGTGTCCCTTTGCTAATCACAGCCCTCCAGGGCAATGACAGCTGAAATAAGCCACTGACCGGAATAGCAACAGTTAGAAATACCCAACCTGTCAGCCTTTTTAGCCTCACTATCTCCCTACCTCCACGCCTTTATCCTCTCATTTCCGCTGTCACACTTTGTCCTTCCTCTGTCACTCTCACTCGTACTTATCAGAGCAGACGGTTGGATAATGGACAAAGCTACTACTGAACGTCTAAATTCAGTCATCCTCGGTGACCTCTGACCCGCCCTTTCCATCTTAACAAATGAGGGGTTGGACAGATAAGCCCGGTTCCCCCCCGTCAGGCCAGTCGCAGCTAACTCTGTTGGTGATAAGTCTTCACGGGGTTCAGAGGGCATAAAAACAGTCCGCCCTCACTTCCCTCCACTGTTGTGCGTTCCCCCTGCCAGCCCTCATGCTAATGTTGTATTTACTCCTGCCTAAGTGCTCCTCAAGTACCTCTCCTTGTCTTTTACTGCGACACAATTCTTCATTTCCTGGGCTCACTATGGAGGGGAACAAAGGCATGCGGTGTAAACACAAGTCACTTAAGACCGTGCACAGCGAAGAGCGGAGAGGGGCGTGGTCCAGAGGGCAGATGAGGATAATTACTTTCTGATTGGTCCTCGGTACTTGCCAGAAAGAAAACAAAGGCCCCAGTGACTGCAACTGCACAAAAAAAAATACAAAATAAGAAAAAAAACGTCAGTGAGATAATGCTACTTTGAACAGTACAAGGTTCTATTTTTCTTGGGAAGGAAAAAGTGGCGCACACCTTACATCAGAGATAGTCACACAGAGAAGGAGGGCCGGTGTGTAATGGTCCACAGCTGGCGTCTGCTCTACACAATCTGACGCCACAGGGGAGTGTCCTCGCGTAACCCCTCTATACTACTGTCTATTATGGCCAGAAGTAAGAGTGAGAGAGAGAGGCAGAGGGAAGCTCTAGAAAAAGAAAGGAGAGGAAAGGATGTAGAATCGAGGGACCTTTATAGGAAGAAGTACAAAAGCTTAAGAGGGATCTAGGTTATGCCATGAAATGGGTAACTGTGCCATTGGATACGGTCCTATGAACTCTCCATTTCATTTGGATGAGAGTGTATTGGGTTCAAGGCAGCTGACAGTCCCAGCTGAGAAGTTGAAATCAACAGCTATCCAGATGCTGCTGGACTGCAGCAAACACACTAGTGAACTCAACTTTATTGAAAACCAACACAGTAGATTCCTTACAGTTAAATTAAGTTAAGTTAAGTTAAGTTAAGCTAAGTTAACTTAAGTTAATTTAAGTCCTTTATTCATCCCTTTTTAGGGGGAAATTCTTTCTCTGCTTTTGACCCATCCGGGTAGGTACAGGTTTAATTTATGCTTTCAGTCTAAAAGTAAGAAAAAAAAATAATCTAGGCCCATGGGCATTATTAAAAGATACAATGCTGAACATAAAGAACAATTATAGCTCGCCAGAGTGACTTTAAGAGCAAGGATAGTTATTCTTCCAAACTTTGTTTTAAATAAATTATTGAAAAAGCAAAGAAACGATTTCTGGGAACCAGAGAGCAGTAGAGCTCTGGGGATTAATCGGTTAGAGTTGTTTCTCCTTTTTTCTCTCTTGTCGAATTTGTGTAACGCTGTATGGCTTTATGTCAATTCTTGTGGTTTATAAACACCACTAGGGAATGGCAAATTGTATAACGTACCATAGATATTAATGTTTGTTTGTGTTCATGCCAATTACTGTCTTTGGCGAGTATTCAACTCATTGATATGATTCAAACAGAGTCCCAGGAGTCAACTGAATTTGTCTGTTCAATAAACAATTGGTGCAATACAGTGTAGCATGGGCGGAACTTTCCCAGGCTTGTACAAATTGACAATGATCATCTCGTTTATCGGGTGCAGTGACCGTTCCTTTGTCCTTTTCTTTGGTCACTGCAGGGTGATGTACTGGGTGTATGTTGGGGTGTTTTTTGCCGGTCGCTGTGGTGTTGTAGGCGGTTGCTTGAGTTTTCTGGGCAGTTGCTAGGGTGTCTTGGGCAGTTGCTAGGTTTTTCTTGGGCAGTTTCTAGGGTGTCTTGGGCGGTTGCTAGGGTGTTCTGTGTTTCTTCTTGGCGTTATATGCAGTAAAGGTACGAACACACCAAACGCGTACCCCGCGTATGGATGCGTATAAAATCGGCAATTTTTCCATAGGGAACCATTGGTTTACGCGCGTATGAGCTGCGTACATGCGTTACATGCGCTAAAGCAACATTTTACCCGCGTTAGCGGCGTATATATACGCGCGTACATATACGCGCGTACATATACGCGCGTACGCGAGGAGTTCAAAAAATTTAACTTTTTACGCTCATACACATGATGCTTAGCCGCGATAGCCAATCAGCGTGGAGCTTGACCCGACGTCACTGGCAGAGAGTAGTGACGCTTGCACAGAAGCATACGGCTGACATCTTTCTTTATTCTGGGTGGAAATAGTAACATAGTTACGCCATTAAATGCGTTTATGGAAACATTTTTAGCGAGAAATGTCCGTTTTATTTTCATAATGTTCGCTCGGTGAATGTGAAGGATGTTTGGTTTGATAGTTATGACGAAGAGGGAACGCTCCGTTCACTTGCATGGACAGAGTCTCTGGTTGCTAAGCAACCTCAACGTCTTGGCGGACTATTTCTCTGCTGATCAACACTACGAATGCTGGAAACACACCAGACACACCATGTGAAGTTATTTAACCAGATTATTGTTATTTATATCCGAGATTATTTAATCGAACCCGATCCAAGCTCTATCATGCACCCAAACACGGCGGCGTTTAGGTTTCCTTCCTCGGACTCCTAAATCCAGCGCAGCCACAGGCGCGTAGCTGCGTACGCAGGACAATTTTTGACACAAAATGGTCAAGCAACATTTTAGCTGCGTTACGCGCGTAAATCTTACGCGGGTACGCGTTTGGTGTGTTCGTACCTTTAGTTTGTTGTTCTGGGCGGTTGCTAGGTACTTTTGTGTGGTTGGTCAGGTGTTGTAGGCGGTTGAATTTGTGTTCTAGGTCATTGCTAGGGTGTTTGCTAGGGTGTTCTGGGTGGTTGCTAGCCTGTTCGGGGTGCTTGCTAGACAGTTTTGGCCTGTTCCTAGGGTGTTTTTTATTTATTTATTTTTTTAGGTGGTTGCTAGGGTGTTTGTGGATTCTTTTAAGGTATTCTGGGTGGTTGTTAGGGTGTTTCTAGGGTAAGATATGTATGTATACGTATTTATTGGTATGTTTTGGTATGTGGATCTATATCAGAGTACGTATGTGAACATATGTTTAGGTATGTTTGTGTACGAATGTATGTATACATTTTTTCATGTGCATTTATGTATGTGTAGATATGATTTTGTATGTACGTATGGGTATGTATGTTTACGTGTTACTGTTTCTATATAATGTGTTTTATGGTATAATAACCAGCCTGTATCTGACCTCAGCTTGTTCTTGTCTGTCGTTTACACCTGTGTCCCTTTAAAGGTTGATTACAATGTGTGTGTATGGGAACCTTTTATAGTGCAGTATAATCTTGAAAGGTATGTAAACTACTGCTTCGATAGTCCATGTGAGCAATAAGCCCATCATGCTGAAGAATTGAATGTTTAATATGTGTACATAAGCGTCAATTTGCAGAGAGTTTCTGAATCCATTTTTCTAGGTTTCAATGTTACCCAATGTAAGGACTTATTTACCTTTTCATCTAGTAAAACGCTGTCCCTCTGTGTCTCTTTGTATTGTGATTAGGACGCAAAGAGGGGATCCACCAGACCTCCATTTTGGACATGTCTCTACTCGAACTGACAACCCCCTCACCAATGCAAAAGTCATCGACCACCGGCGCCCCACCCAGCTCGACCACCACCCTGTCCCCAGTGGAGAGCAGCACCTCCACCCTCACGCCTAGCTCTGAAACTGTAACAGCCGAGGAGGAGGAGAAGTCTGGGGAATCGTCCTCCATGTTCTCCACCAGCATGGCTCCACCTCATCCAACTCCTTCGGGCGCCGAGGTCATGGAAGAGCTCCTGGTCACCACCACCATGCCACTCTCAGCCGCCACCGAGGAGACGGAGGATGATGCCGCCTTCACCAAGACCGCCACCCTCGCTGACAGTGTGGAAGACTCCGAAAGCGGGAATGACACCCGGACGACGGACGTGCAACGCGGGACCGTCTCTCCAGCGCCATGGGCCACATCAGAAAGCAGTCTGGGCACACACGCCACCGCCGTCTACACCCATGACACGGAAACAGAGCCCCTTTCCTGGCCCACCGAGGAACCAGACGATCATGAGGAGATTCATGTCGGCACCGTGCAACCGCACTTCCTCTTAGAGCAAGCTCCCTCCGGCACCGAACCCATGTTTGCTGTCGGGAAGACGGAGGAGACAGTCCTGGAACCAGGGGTCCCCACGGAGATGACTGGGCTCTATGACACTCTCACGACAGACACTGCCGAAGGGACCTCAGAAGAGCTGGTCAGCTTCACTGATTCAACCACAACAATCCCAGAGACGTATTGGCCGGACCCTCAGGATTATAGTCCAGACCCCTTGGATGAAATCGAGCTTGGGATACCCCTGGAGGGACCACCGCCATTTGAATCGTCAAAGGCTGGCCTGAAGGAGCTGACAACCCTAGAGCCAACTGTACTACCTGTGACTTTTATGTGCAACACAAGAGGAGGCACCGAGTGGGACACAGAGGGGGACACCACCACTCAAGTGTCGCCCTCCACACCTTCATCCAGCGAGGAAGCCAGAACGCCAGCAGTTGTGTACAAGGAAGGCGACGTGACAATCACGGCTACCATGACGACGACGACACCTCAGCCTCCGGGTGTGACGTCAAGGATGCCTCACTCCGAACACACGACCGTCCCCACTTCCAACGTCGACAGTGAACCCCCCAGCGACGATCGGGTCACGTCTGCTACAAGCGTTCGAGTGTTCGATGAGTCCCAGGCCAAGATTCCAGATTCCGGCCGGCAGGTCCTGACAGGAGATGAGGAAACAGCAACGGCTATTGATGCAGAGTACCTGATATCTTCTACCAGAGCCTCAACCCTAGAGCACCCGACACAGGCTGCAGGGTCTTTGGTGGTAGAGGGACAAACTACCCAGCTCACGACTGAAAAGCAGGAACAGGAGTTGGATGCAGGTCAGTCTCATGTTAAACTTTTATATATATATATATATATATATATATATATATATATATATATCCTGTTTGATAAACAAGTACTTATTTCCATATGATTTTACTTTGGTGATTTGTTACAATTCTCCTCTGTATGCTGCGTTCAAATTCTGCACCGTTGAGCAAATATGGTCAGCAGAAGAGAAAAAGAAGTAATAAGAATTCCAATATACACAAAAACATAAATATTGCAAACTGCTGTTAGATTAAGTAAATGTTCGTTTTCCTATACAAGTATCCTACTGGAAGTGCTTTAGGCATTAGTCACTGATAGAATGAAAGGGATGATAAGGTTTTTTAATATAATGCTGATGCTGTATTCCACTGGAATTGATGATAAGTGTATTCATTGATTTATATAGGGATATTCATTAATAGAAAAAACAACAATTATGAATATTCAAATTCAAAGGAAAGATCCTGTGATTTGAGTTCAGGCAGCACACAGAGCACAGCAGCTGTTTTGTATTTCAACATTTATTTTTTCCGTTGGTCTGAACATCAGACCTAGCTGACACCATGATTCACCCCCTGTCCCTAAAGAGCATCTCTCGTGTTTCGAGGAAAGGAGTGGACTGAAATTGTAGGGTTTCGTGGAATGGCCTGGTAATTTGGCAATGTCTCTAGAGCATTTGGCAGGAATTGTTGCTAGTATAGACTTGCTTGTAAGGTCAGGTGATCTTGAATCACATTCTTTGCCAAGCACCTTTTCGGAGGGTAGAGCGGAACAACTGAGCATATCTATCGGGATGTGTATGTCAATGTGTAGGGATATGTCGCTTTGCTTGATGACAATCATCTAATTAACAGGGAGAAATCTGGCCAATAATGTCTGTAAGAAATGGGTTTGTGTGTGTGTGGGGTTGAGCATCTGAAATGACTAATTTAAAAAATATGGACTGTGCATCTACGCCAATAGGAGGCCTACTGACAGCACAACCCGGCAATGGAAAAAAAGGGGTGTTGGCATTGTACCTGAGTGAGCACAGATGACTGTCTTGGGCACATTTCAGACTGGACACCACCTCATCGTTGATGTCATGGCTAGCACAGACTCTCCCCTCACTGTGAAGAGAGCCCAGGGCCACCTGGCTGTAACAAGCATGATTATAGCTTTTTATTTTACTGCCGCACAGTGTGCTGTAGAGCAGCGAAGATGTTGGAACATGTCTCCTTGACTCGGTTAGTGTGTTGGGTGCCTGCACATAGTATTTAGGTGCTGCATCGTTTGTAATTGAAGAATTAATGTTTAGAAAGTTGGCTTTCTAAATAGGGTGGGGTGTTTGTGATCAATGGAGAAATGTGGCAATGCAGTTTTATGTACACAGTGCTAATCTATGACACATTAACGGCCTGCTGAATGTTGAAACAAAAAAGACTTGCTGACCGAATTTATTGCAGCACCATGGGCAGAGCAGTCAACAATATTATACTTGGAGAATGGAACATTTGTTAACTGGGTGAGCCACCCCATATTTCATGAGGGAATAGAGCAGACAGAGTGCACAATGTCTCCATGACCTGAAAAAAGGGAATCCTCCCTATACAGCATGGCGCTTGGATAACCACAAAATGATGTTCTGCTCTGAGAAGACTTCTTTAGCAACACAGGCTCTGTTAAGCATGAATATGAGAGCAGGATGAGGGATGCTATACTGACACAACACCATGCTAATCTGATTCATCTCTTATTTTATTGATGGTATTTGCATGGGTGCATGTATGTGTGTGTGTGGGGGTGTGGTCCCCCCCCCTTACAGTGTATACAACTCAATCAACTGGATATACAACTGATGATCATTGTGTTGTAACATATTTGTTCCCCTAGCTACAATTATTTTGTACTTTGATGATACATTTACGCTGCATTTATATCTGACAGAGACACATCAACCCACAAAGAATCTGCATTGGTCTGGTATGTGAATGTTGTGAATGTGCACTGAGCAAGACATTTATGTCGTACATTCTCTAACGTATAGTTCCCAGGCCTGCATGGTTTTAACCAGGTGTATGTGATTTCACGGATGGGCTACTGCAGGTGTTCCCCGTCCAACCAGTAATCTTGGTGAATCACTACTTGTGGGAAGCAGAAGGTGATACGCAGATACAGAGTGGGGAGGTACAGAGAGATCTGGTCGAATAGGGAAAAAAGGGCATAAAGGGAAAGTAGAAGGAAAAAGAAGGATGGATGGTTTAGGAAGCAAGGTTGCTTGTTTGTCGTTGTACGTAAGCAGTTGTCCGCTCCTGTTGTTGTTTGAACTGCGACATGTAAACATTAACAAACAAATGCAGCCTCGTAATACCAGTTCACTTGCTCACATGCCGTGATGTGGACATCCGCACGCTATTTCATTTGCCAACTGCCACACACACACACACACACACACACACACACACACACACACACACACACACACACACACACACACACACACACACACACACACACACACACACACACACACACGTGGATGTTTCGGAGAGTTAAGTAAACCTTTGACTCACTCCGATGAGCTGATATTATTTGTGGCGAGTAAAAACAAACAATAAAAGACGGGGAGCAGGTGAATTTGTAGTTTCCAGAAGTTAGTATTTGCGTGGGCAATGATGCTGCTCTCCGAGGGGCAGCTGAGATTGGACCGCACAGAGTGGTGTTTTACGTCCCCTCAAGCTGCTTTGAGGGGACGTAGGGGGGGAGGGGGGAGGGGGGAGGGGGGAGAGGACGTCTGCCTTTGCTCAGGGCCGTAACTGGGTCACAGACTCTCCATGGGGGACCTGTCCTTTCAGAGCACAGCAGGCTTTAACCTCACATAAGCCAGCATCATCAATCCTCAAGTCTGTGATGGAACCAACCGACTTGTGTAGCAGTGTTATTTTTTGCTTTGAGGCAAAACATGAGATGGCTGTATATTATACTTTAGATATAAAGCATTGAACGAGCAGCTTAAGTCTTTTATGGTTATTTCTAGTCTCTACTCATCTTTTGCAGCATTAAATGTCTCATTGATAACTCTTAAAAAGACATGCCTTGAAAAGCTTCTTGATAGATTGGCCTCTTGATAACACTTTCGTTTTCGGGTTCTCTGAATTATGGTTTGCAGGGAGAGCTAGTGCTTGAAAATGTTGTCATTGTCAATCTTTACATGATTCTTTTTTTAACGATTTCAAATGTGCGACCTAATTTGGTCCTTAAAACATAGATAACTGATGTAGCTGATTCTTTCTGGCTTAATTTGTTATATTCTGAAACAATTATTATATATATATATATGTTATAGCCATTTACATGATAGAAACATAATCAAATAGATGAGTCATAAAGGTCATCAAATAATTGTAACTGCTTATCCATACTCTGTGTTTTAGGTGAGGAGCACCAGGCCCCTGTCAGCCCTCTGATACCAGATGAGAGCAGCTTTTTCTCGGGGGACGCTGAGCCCATTCGTAACACTGGAGCCCCAGATGTCATATCATACACTGCTGTTAGCGTCTCCCCAACATCCAAACCAATCCCAGATTTGGCTGGTTACGATGTCACTGGGGTTCCAAATGTGGAGCCAACACCCCCTCGACTTCCGGAAGTGGTTGACTTGTTAACAACACAGGGCCTTGTACAGATAGATAAGACCACTGTATCAGCATCAACAATGGAGGACATGGTTCGATCCCAGGCCACACAAGGAGCTGCAGCTATCACAACCGTCACAGAGGCCACTGAGGTATTTAGTGAGGCCACACCTTCCACTTCCGATTCGATAGCTACACGAACACCATCTGTGGCAGTTTCCGAAGAAACCGATTTGTCGGCTCCCTCAACGTTAACTCATGAAGGATCTACCGCTGTCAGCACGCCATCATCACACAGAGAGCCTGGCTTTTCAGTAGCTACACCCACCATTGTCAAAAGTGACTCAGAAGTTAGTCAGACAGAGCTGTCTGGTGTCCAGGTTTTTAGTTCCGCCACCACCGAACTAAACACAGCCGCAGATAGAGACATGGCCACAGAGGGAAACTTGAGCACATCTGCTCCTTCAGCTGTCCAGGCCATAACATCATCCTCTTCACAGACTGTAGCCTCTCCCACCTCTGACTCAACAACAAAAACAACAATGACAGAAGACCCGGCCCATGAAACCCAAACCTTGATAGGAGCTTTCACAACCACATTGAATCCTTCGATGTCAAATGGACCAGATTCTGCTGAAGAGACAATCAGTACTGAGAAGGCCACAGTTACACAGGCAAGCCCTGAAAAAGCTCAAGCTCATACCACAGGGGAATATTCAGACAATACAGAAAAACCGACCGGCCGAATGCCCCCTAGACCAGACAAAGAGTACTCAGGTGTTCAAACACCTGACATGTTTACAAATGACCCTACATTGTCCACGAGAGGACAGATTTCTCGGGAGTCCACAGTGTATTTAGGTTTAAGTACTACAGGTACACCAGATAAGGTAACAGCACAGTCAAACAAAACCAGAGTGTCAGATAGAGTAGTTGTCATTGATGATTCACTCTCATCTGTATATTTAGCTGAGGAAACCACAGTGGCAGTTAAGACTGCTGGTCACACAGGGGAGTCCATTGAAACCACTGCATCTCCTCTGTACAGTGTCATTGAAACACTGAGGACAACAATGGCATCATTGACAGACTATTTCATCCAATACACAACCCAGGATACCTCAACAATTTCAAAATCAATGGAAACAGAAACTGAGACAACCAAACCCTTCAGTACAGTAACAGCCGGTGGGGAAGTGCCTGTGGAGCACACCACAAAACAACAGAGTGGAGAAGAGACAACTACAAGTGCAAACAAAGAGATGGACATATCTGAGAAACCAGACATCACCCTGGCCACGGCAAGAGAGATGGTCGGCTCTAAAGACCCAGACACTGACAAGTTAACCACAGAGACTGGGATAGCTTCTTCGTACAATACTGGGTCAACAACAGTTTCACCTGAGGAGAGAAAATCTACTTCTCCCGCCACTGTTGAGGCTGTTCAGGAAAAAGAGAGTGCTGTCACAGTAAAGACATCCCTATTCTTGCCTTCAACGGACAAGACTGTAATAAGTCATGGTGTCACAGCCACAACGGAAGGTGGTTCAGGTGGGACTCCTGATATTTTGACACAAACTTCTACGGACACACCTACATCTTCCCTAGCAAGCACAGAGGGATTGTCCACAAAGTCCCCTACTATTAATATTGGACCAGAGTCAAGCTCTGTTACAGCAACAGAGGAGAACACATCAACAAATGTGTTCAGCACAGAGAAGCCTTTGGTGACAAAAAAATCCAATGATACAGCTGACAGTTCAAGGTCAACACCATCTCCAGCGTCCTCATTTTACAGCACTGAGAGAACAACATCAATTTCTTCTGAGTCTCAACACAGCTTCACAACGAGTCAATCTAAGACATCTTCTGTTACACCAGAAGATAGTTCCGTTTTGTCCTCAACTCTTGGAGTGAGTTCAAGTGACATCACATTCGACGTGTCCACACAAGAAACTGTTACTGCTGCCGTTACAATATCTACCACTTCAGCATCTTCTTCCTTCCTCTCTGAAAAAGTATCCTCAACACCTACTGAGACAAGTTCTGAGTTAACCTCTACAGAAAAAGACAGCTCAGTAGATCAAGCCAATGGTACATCAGAGAGTGTACCTAAGACAGCCTCCTCTTTGTTCAGTACTGAGGAACCAACCATGTTACCATCTGTAGAACAGGAGAGCGCTGTCACAGTTCTGACAGGAGCATCTTCTATATCGCCTGTAACAGAGAAGAAAGACATAATTTATCATCCTACCAAAAAAGACGGTTCAGGTGAAGGAACTCCTGATATGTTTACACCTACCTTTCCTTACAGACCTTCTTCCTCCCTGCGCAGCACAGAAGAACTGCCCACAAAATCACCTACCATTGAAACATCTATTGGACCAGAGAGAAGTTTCTTTATAACCACAGGGGAAGAGGACACCTCTATATCTGATGTTTCAACCAAAGAGACTGAAATAGTAACTACACCATCTTTGTTCAGCACAGAGAAACCATCAGTGACATTTGAATCCCATGAAACAGCTGACAGTACATGGACAACTGTATCTCCAGACTCTCCTCTGTACAGCACTGAGAGACCAACATCAATCTCTTCTGAGTCTCAACAAAGCTTCACAATGAGTCAATATAAGACATTTTCCATCACACCAGAAGGTAGTTCAGTTTTATCCTCAACTCTTGGAGCAAGTTCAGGTGACATAACATCGGATGTGTCCACACAACAAACTGTTACTGTAACATCCTCCTCCCTAAAATCAACCTTGTCCCCACCTTCCTCACTCTATAGTACAGAGAAACCAGCATTCACAACAGAACCTCAAGAAAGTGTCTCTAAAGATCAACCCTCTTTCACAGCAGAGGCTAGTTCCATTTTTGCATCAACAGAGGAGGGCTCTGGTGAAGTAACATCTGATGGGTCTCCTAAAGAGACTGAAACAGCATCATCAACATCAACGTTCAGCACAAAGAAACCATCAGTGACAACAGAATCCCATGAAACAATTGACAGTTCAAGGACAACAGCATATCCAGCCTCCTCTCTGTACAGCACTGACACGCCCACAAGCCAATCAAAGACAGCCTCTGTTACACCAGAAGATAGTGTAGTTTCATCTTCAACCCGTGAAGAGGGCACAGATGGTCAAACAATTGATATGTCCACCCAAGAGACTGTTACTACCACATCATCCTCTGTGTTGAGTACAACGGAGCCAGAAAAAGAGGCAGCTGCTGTTAAAATATCTACTACTTCTGCTTCTCCCTCCTTTTCCACTGAAACAGCTACCGCCATCTCAAGTGAGCAACCAGAACAGACAAGTACAGATATGTCTCCAGGCAGTGAGACCTCCGCTGGCACATCATCGTCTTTGTTAAGTACTGAGAAACCGACAATGTTACCCTCAGGAAAGTCGTCAGTCTCGCCAATCACAGAGAAGACAGAGATCAGTGCTGATCTAACATCTAAAGATGAAGCTGGTTCTGGTGATGAAGCTCCTGACGTGTTCTCTCAGATGTCTGATGTCACAACTGTATCTTCCCTGGCAAGCACAGGGGGACCATCCACAGTGTCATCAGAAACTGTAGTGGATATTTCAAATCAGACAGTGATGCAATCAACATATGTTGCCTCAGATGTCACAAAGACCAGTTCCATAACCAGCTCTCAAAGTTCAACATCACCTGAGGCATCCGCAGATTCTAGCGATGAGATCGTGGAATATGGTGTTAGCAAAGAACCTATCATGCTGGAATCTTCCTCTTCCTTCTATGGATCAAGCACAGAGGCGGACACAGCAGCAGTATCTACTCCTTCTGAAACAGAATTTCCAGCGGACCTGACTTCTACGATATCTACTGATGAATCGTTAATTATCTCAACCACCATTTCTTCATTGCTCACCACAGCGAAACCTGCAGTGACAACAGCATCAGATAAAGCAATTGATGGTATAAAATCAACCTTGTCCCCACCTTCCCCACACTATAGTACAGAGAAACCAGCATTCACAACAGAACCTCAAGAAAGTGTCTCTAAAGATCAATCCTCTATCACAGCAGAGGCTAGTTCCATTTTTGCATCAACAGAGGAGGGCTCTGGTGAAATAAAATCTGATGGGTCTCCTAAAGAGACTGAAACAGAATCATCAACATCAACGTTCAGCACAAAGAAACAAACAGTGACAACAGAATCCCATGAAACAATTGACAGTTCAAGGACAACAGCATATCCAGCCTCCTCTCTGTACAGCACTGACACGCCCACAAGCCAATCAAAGACAGCCACTGTTACACCACAAGATAGTGTAGTTTCATCTTCAACCCTTGAAGAGGGCTCAGATGGTCAAACAATTGATATGTCCACCCAAGAGACTGTTACTATCACATCATCCTCTGTGTTGAGTACAACGGAGCCAGAAAAAGAAGCAGCTGCTGTTAAAATAACTACTACTTCTGCTTCTCCCTCCTTTTCCACTGAAACAGCTACCGCCATCTCAAGTGAGCAACCAGAACAGACAAGTACAGATATGTCTCCAGGCAGTGAGACCTCCGCTGGCACATCATCGTCTTTGTTAAGTACTGAGAAACCGACAATGTTACCCTCAGGAAAGTCGTCGGTCTCGCCAATCACAGAGAAGACAGAGATCAGTGCTGATCTAACATCTAAAGATGAAGCTGGTTCTGGTGATGAAGCTCCTGACGTGTTCTCTCAGATGTCTGCTGTCACAACTGTATCTTCCCTGGCAAGCACAGAGGGACCATCCACAGTGTCATCAGAAACTGTAGTGGATATTTCAAATCAGACAGTGATGCCATCAACATATGTTGCCTCAGATGTCACAAAGACCAGTTCCATAACCAGCTCTCAAAGTTCAACATCACCTGAGGCATCCGCAGATTCTAGCGATGAGATCGTGGAATATGGTGTTAGCAAAGAACCTATCATGCTGGAATCTTCCCCTTCCTTCTATGGATCAAGCACAGAGGTGGACACAGCAGCAGTATCTACTCCTTCTGAAACAGAATTTCCAGCGGACCTGACTTCTACGATATCTACTGATGAATCGTTAATTATCTCAACCACCATTTCTTCTTTATTCACCACAGAGAAACCTGCAGTGACAACAGCATCAGATGAAGCAATTGATGGTATAAAATCAACCTTGTCCCCACCTTCCTCACTCTATAGTACAGAGAAACCAGCATTCACAACAGTACCTCAAGAAAGTGTCTCTATAGATCAATCCTCTATCACAGCAGAGGCTAGTTCCATTTTTGCATCAACAGATGAGGGCTCTGGTGAAGTAACATCTGATGGGTCTCCTAAAGAGACTGAAACAGCATCATCAACATCAACGTTCAGCACAAAGAAACCATCAGTGACAGCAGAATCCCATGAAACAATTGACAGTTCAAGGACAACAGCATATCCAGCCTCCTCTCTGCACAGCACTGACACGCCCACAAGCCAATCAAAGACAGCCTCTGTTACACCGGAAGATAGTGTCGTTTCATCTTCAACCCTTGAAGAGGGCTCAGATGGTCAAACAATTGATATGTCCACCCAAGAGACTGTTACTATCACATCATCCTCTGTGTTGAGTACAACGGAGCCAGAAAAAGAAGCAGCTGCTGTTAAAATATCTACTAATTCTGCTTCTCCCTCCTTTTCCACTGAAACAACTACCGCCATCTCAAGTGAGCAACCAGAACAGACAAACACAGATATGTCTCCAGGCAGTGAGACCTCCGCTGGCACATCATCCTCTTTGTTAAGTACTGAGAAACCGACCATGTTACCCTCAGGAAAGTCGTCAGTCTCGCCAATCACAGAGAAGACAGAGATCAGTGCTGATCTAACATCTAAAGATGAAGCTGGTTCTGGTGATGAAGCTCCTGACGTGTTCTCTCAGATGTCTGCTGTCACAACTGTATCTTCCCTGGCAAGCACAGGGGGACCATCCACAGTGTCATCAGAAACTGTAGTGGATATTTCAAATCAGACAGTGATGCCATCAACATATGTTGCCTCAGATGTCACAAACACCAGTTCCATAACCAGCTCTCAAAGTTCAACATCACCCGAGGCATTCGCAGATTCTAGTGATGAGATTGTGGAATATGGTGTTAGCAAAGAACCTATCATGCTGGAATCTTCCTCTTCCTTCTATGGATCAAGCACAGAGGCGGCCACAGCAGTAGTAACTACTCCTTCTGAGACAGAATTTCCAGCGGACCTGACTTCTACGATATTTACTGATGAATCGTTAATTATCTATACCACCATTTCTTCATTGTTCACCACAGCGAAACCTGCAGTGACAACAGCATCAGATAAGGCAATTGATGGTATAAAATCAACCTTGTCCCCACCTTCCCCACTCTATAGTACAGAGAAACCAGCATTCACAACAGAACCTCAAGAAAGTGTCTCTAAAGTTCAATCCTCTATCACAGCAGAGGCTAGTTCCATTTTTGCATCAACAGAGGAGGGCTCTGGTGAAGTAACATCTGATGGGTCTCCTAAAGAGACTGAAACAGCATCATCAACATCAACGTTCAGCACAAAGAAACCATCAGTGACAACAGAATCCCATGAAACAATTGACAGTTCAAGGACAACAGCATATCCAGCCTCCTCTCTGTACAGCACTGACACGCCCACAAGCCAATTAAAGACAGCCTCTGTTACACCGGAAGATAGTGTAGTTTCATCTTCAACCCTTGAAGAGGGCTCAGATGGTCAAACAATTGATATGTCCACCCAAGAGACTGTTACTATCACATCATCCTCTGTGTTGAGTACAACGGAGCCAGAAAAAGAAGCATCTGCTGTTAAAATATCTACTACTTATGCTTCTCCCTCCTTTTCCACTGAAACAGATACCGCCATCTCAAGTGAGCAACCAGAACAGACAAGTACAGATATGTCTCCAGGCAGTGAGACCTCCGCTGGCACATCATCGTCTTTGTTAAGTACTGAGAAACCGACCATGTTACCCTCAGGAAAGTCGTCAGTCTCGCCAATCACAGAGAAGACAGAGATCAGTGCTGATCTAACATCTAAAGATGAAGCTGGTTCTGGTGATGAAGCTCCTGACGTGTTCTCTCAGATGTCTGCTGTTACAACTGTATGTTCCCTGGCAAGCACAGAGGGACCATCCACAGTGTCATCAGAAACTGTAGTGGATATTTCAAATCAGACAGTGATGCCATCAACATATGTTGCCTCAGATGTCACAAACACCAGTTCCATAACCAGCTCTCAAAGTTCAACATCACCCGAGGCATTCGCAGATTCTAGTGATGAGATTGTGGAATATGGTGTTAGCAAAGAACCTATCATGCTGGAATCTTCCTCTTCCTTCTATGGATCAAGCACAGAGGCGGCCACAGCAGTAGTAACTACTCCTTCTGAGACAGAATTTCCAGCGGACCTGACTTCTACGATATTTACTGATGAATCGTTAATTATCTCAACCACCATTTCTTCTTTGTTCACCACAGAGAAACCTGCAGTGACAACAGCATCAGATAAAGCCATTGATGGTATAAAATCAACCTTGTCCCCACCTTCCTCACTCTATAGTACAGAGAAACCAGCATTCACAACAGAACCTCAAGAAAGTGTCTCTAAAGTTCAATCCTCTATCACAGCAGAGGCTAGTTCCATTTTTGCATCAACAGAGGAGGGCTCTGGTGAAGTAACATCTGATGGGTCTCCTAAAGAGACTGAAACAGAATCATCAACATCAATGTTCAGCACAAAGAAACCATCAGTGACAACAGAATCCCATGAAACAATTGACAGTTCAAGGACAACAGCATATCCAGCCTCCTCTCTGTACAGCACTGACACGCCCACAAGCCAATCAAAGACAGCCTCTGTTACACCAGAAGATAGTGTAGTTTCATCTTCAACCCTTGAAGAGGGCTCAGATGGTCGAACAATTGATATGTCCACCCAAGAGACTGTTACTATCACATCATCCTCTGTGTTGAGTACAACGGAGCCAGAAAAAGAAGCAGCTGCTGTTAAAATATCTACTACTTCTGCTTCTCCCTCCTTTTCCACTGAAACAGCTACCGCCATCTCAAGTGAGCAACCAGAACAGACAAGTACAGATATGTCTCCAGGCAGTGAGACCTCCGCTGGCACATCATCGTCTTTGTTAAGTACTGAGAAACCGACAATGTTACCCTCAGGAAAGTCGTCAGTCTCGCCAATCACAGAGAAGACAGAGATCAGTGCTGATCTCACATCTAAAGATGAAGCTGGTTCTGGTGATGAAGCTCCTGACGTGTTCTCTCAGATGTCTGCTGTTACAACTGTATGTTCCCTGGCAAGCACAGAGGGACCATCCACAGTGTCATCAGAAACTGTAGTGGATATTTCAAATCAGACAGTGATGCCATCGACATATGTTGCCTCAGATGTCACAAAGACCAGTTCCATAACCAGCTCTCAAAGTTCAACCTCACCTGAGGCATCCGCAGATTCTAGCGATGAGGTCGTGGAATATGGTGTTAGCAAAGAACCTATCATGCTTGAATCTTCCCCTTCCTTCTATGGATCAAGCACAGAGGCGGACACAGCAGCAGTATCTACTCCTTCTGACACAGAATTTCCAGCGGACCTGACTTCTACGATATTTACTGATGAATCGTTAATTATCTCAACCACCATTTCTTCTTTGTTCACCACAGAGAAACCTGCAGTGACCACAGCATCAGATAAAGCCATTGATGGTATAAAATCAACCTTGTCCCCACCTTCCTCACTCTATAGTACAGAGAAACCAGCATTCACAACAGAACCTCAAGAAAGTGTCTCTAAAGATCAATCCTCTATCACAGCAGAGGCTAGTTCCATTTTTGCATCAACAGAGGAGGGGTCTGGTGAAGCAACATCTGATGGGTCTCCTAAAGAGACTGAAACAGTATCATCAACATCAATGTTCAGCACAAAGAAACCATCCGGGACAACAGAATCCCATGAAACAATTGACAGTTCAAGGACAACAGCATATCCAGCCTCCTCTCTGTACAGCACTGACTCACCCACAAGCCAATCAAAGACAGCCTCTGTGACACCAGAAGATAGTTCAGTTTCCATGTCAACCATTGAAGAGGGCTCAGGTGTTCAAACATCTGATATGTCCACACAAGAGACTATTACAACCACATCAGCCTCTCTGTTGAGTACAATGGAACCAGAAAAATTAGATTCCATTACAATATCTACGGTTTCTGCATCTCCCTCCTTTTCCACTGAAAAAGCTCCAGCCATTTCAACTGTGCAACCAGAAGAGTCAAGTACATATATATCCCATGGAAATGAGAACTCAGCTAGCACATCATACTATCGGTTAAGTACTGAGAAACCAACCATGCTTCCCTCTGAAGATCAGGAGAGTGTGTTCACAGTTCCAACAGGAAAGTCTTCGGTCTCGCCTGTCACAGAGAAAACAGAGGTTAGTTCCATCTTTGAGACAATTGAGGTTGGCTCTGGTGAATTCATATCCGATGTTTCTACCAAAGAGACTAAAACAGAATCATCAACATCAACGTTGAGCACAAGGAAACCATCAATGACAACAGAATCCCATGAAGTAACTCACAGTTCATGGACAACAATATATCCAGCCTCCTCTCAGTACAGCACTGACATACCCACAAGCCAATCAAAACCAGGCTCTGTTGCCACAGAAGATAGTTCCCTATCATCTTCAACCCTTCAAGAGAGCCCAGGGTTCCAAACATCTAATCTATCCACACAAGAGACTGTTACAATTACATCATCTTCTGTGTCAAGTACAAAGAAGCCAGAAAAAGAAGCAGCTGCTGTTAAAATATCTTCCACATCTTCATCTCCCTCCTTTTCCACTGGAAAAGCCACCGCCTTATCAAGTGAACAACCAGAACAGACAAGTGCAGATATATCTCAAGGCAGTGAGACCTCAGCAAGCACATCATCCTCTTTGTTAGGTACTGATACACCGACCATGTTGCACTCTGGAGAACAGGAGAGCGCAGTCACAGTTCAGACAGAAAAGTCATCAGTATCGCCTGTTACAGAGAAGACACGGTTGAGTTCTGGTCTGACATCTATGGATCAAGGTGGTTCAGGGGACGAAGCCCCTGACATATTCTCTCAGACGTCAGCTGTCACAACTGTAGATTCCCTGGCCAGCAAAAAGGGACCATCAACAGTGTCATCAAAATCGGCGGTGGATATTTTAGCTCAGACAGTGATGTCATCAACAATTGTTTCCTCAGATGTCTTAAAGACAAGTTCAATTTCAAGCCCTCAAAGTTCAACAGAGGCATCCAAAGAAACTGACATGCTGGAATCTTCCCCTTCCTTTTCTGTATCAAGCAAAGAGCCGGACACTGCAGCAATATCTACTTTGAGTGAAACAGAAGCTTCAGGGGACCTAACTTCTAATATTTTCACAAAGTTATCCTTAATTGTAACAGCCACCATTTCATCTTTGTTCAGTACAGAGAAACCTGCAGTGACAACAGAACCTCAAGAAAGTGTCTCTAAAGATAAATCCTCTATCACAGCAGAGGCTAGTTCCATTTTTGCCTCAACAGAGGAGGGCTCTGGTGAAGTAACATCTGATGGGTCTCCTAAAGAGACTGAAACAGAATCATCAACATCAACGTTCAGCACAAAGAAACCATCGGTGACAACAGAATCCCCTGAAACAATTGACAGTTCAAGGACAACAGCATATCCAGCCTCCTCTCTGTACAGCACTGACATGCCCACAAGCCAATCAAAGACATCCTCTGTTAGACCAGAAGATAGTGTAGTTTCATCTTCAACCCTTGAAGAGGGCTCAGATGGTCAAACAATTGATATGTCCACCAAAGAGACTGTTACTATCACATCATCCTCTGTGTTGAGTACAACGGAGCCAGAAAAAGAAGCAGCTGCTGTTAAAATATCTACTACTTCTGCTTCTCCCTCCTTTTCCACTAAAACAGCTACCGCCATTTCAAGTGAGCAACCAGAACAGACAAGTACAGATATGTCCCCAGGCAGTGAAACCTCCGCTGGCACATCATCGTCTTTGTTAAGTACTGAAAAACCGACCATGTTACCCTCAGGAAAGTCGTCAGTCTCGCCAACAACAGAGAAGACAGAGATCAGTGCTGATCTAACATCTAAAGATGTAGCTGGTTCTGGCGATGAAGCTGGTTCAGGTGATGAAGCTCCTGACGTGTTCTCTCAGATGTCTGCTGTCACAACTGTATCTTCCCTGGCAAGCACAGAGGGACCATCCACAGTGTCATCAGAAACTGTAGTGGATATTTCAAATCAGACAGTGATGCCATCAACATATGTTGCCTCAGATGTCACAAAGACCAGTTCCATAACCAGCTCTCAAAGTTCAACATCACCTGAGGCATCCGCAGATTCTAGCGATGAGATCGTGGAATATGGTGTTAGCAAAGAACCTATCATGCTGGAATCTTCCCCTTCCTTCTATGGATCAAGCACAGAGGCGGCCACAGCAGTAGTAACTACTCCTTCTGAGACAGAATTTCCAGCGGACCTGACTTCTACGATATTTACTGATGAATCTTTAATTATCTCAACCACCATTTCTTCTTTGTTCACCACAGAGAAACCTGCAGTGACAACAGCATCAGATAAAGCAATTGATGGTATAAAATCAACCTTGTCCCCACCTTCCTCACTCTATAGTACAGAGAAACCAGCATTCACAACAAAACCTCAAGAAAGTGTCTCTAAAGATAAATCCTCTATCACAGCAGAGGCTAGTTCCATTTTTGCCTCAACAGAGGAGGGCTCTGGTGAAGTAACATCTGATGGGTCTCCTAAAGAGACTGAAACAGAATCATCAACATCAACGTTCAGCACAAAGAAACCATCGGTGACAACAGAATCCCCTGAAACAATTGACAGTTCAAGGACAACAGCATATCCAGCCTCCTCTCTGTACAGCACTGACATGCCCACAAGCCAATCAAAGACATCCTCTGTTAGACCAGAAGATAGTGTAGTTTCATCTTCAACCCTTGAAGAGGGCTCAGATGGTCAAACAATTGATATGTCCACCAAAGAGACTGTTACTATCACATCATCCTCTGTGTTGAGTACAACGGAGCCAGAAAAAGAAGCAGCTGCTGTTAAAATATCTACTACTTCTGCTTCTCCCTCCTTTTCCACTAAAACAGCTACCGCCATTTCAAGTGAGCAACCAGAACAGACAAGTACAGATATGTCCCCAGGCAGTGAAACCTCCGCTGGCACATCATCGTCTTTGTTAAGTACTGAAAAACCGACCATGTTACCCTCAGGAAAGTCGTCAGTCTCGCCAACAACAGAGAAGACAGAGATCAGTGCTGATCTAACATCTAAAGATGTAGCTGGTTCTGGCGATGAAGCTGGTTCAGGTGATGAAGCTCCTGACGTGTTCTCTCAGATGTCTGCTGTCACAACTGTATCTTCCCTGGCAAGCACAGAGGGACCATCCACAGTGTCATCAGAAACTGTAGTGGATATTTCAAATCAGACAGTGATGCCATCAACCTATGTTGCCTCAGATGTCACAAAGACCAGTTCCATAACCAGCTCTCAAAGTTCAACATCACCTGAGGCATCCGCAGATTCTAGCGATGAGATCGTGGAATATGGTGTTAGCAAAGAACCTATCATGCTGGAATCTTCCCCTTCCTTCTATGGATCAAGCACAGAGGCGGCCACAGCAGTAGTACCTACTCCTTCTGAGACAGAATTTCCAGCGGACCTGACTTCTACGATATTTACTGATGAATCTTTAATTATCTCAACCACCATTTCTTCTTTGTTCACCACAGAGAAACCTGCAGTGACAACAGCATCAGATAAAGCAATTGATGGTATAAAATCAACCTTGTCCCCACCTTCCTCACTCTATAGTACAGAGAAACCAGCATTCACAACAAAACCTCAAGAAAATGTCTCTACAGATCAATCCTCTATCACAGCAGAGGCTAGTTCCATTTTTGCATCAACAGAGGAGGGCTCTGGTGAAGTAACATCTGATGGGTCTCCTAAAGAGACTGAAACAGAATCATCAACATCAACGTTCAGCACAAAGAAACCATCAGTGACAACAGAATCCCATGAAACAATTGACAGTTCAAGGACAACAGCATATCCAGCCTCCTCTCTGAACAGCACTGACACGCCCACAAGCCAATCAAAGACAGCCTCTGTTACACCAGGAGATAGTGTAGTTTCATCTTCAACCCTTGAAGAGGGCTCAGATGGTCAAACAATTGATATGTCCACCCAAGAGACTGTTACTACCACATCATCCTCTGTGTTGAGTACAACGGAGCCAGAAAAAGAAGCAGCTGCTGTTAAAATATCTACTACTTCTGCTTCTCCCTCCTTTTCCACTGAAACAGCTACCGCCATCTCAAGTGAGCAACCAGAACAGACAAGTACAGTTATGTCTCCAGGCAGTGAGACCTCCGCTGGCACATCATCGTCTTTGTTAAGTACTGAAAAACCGACCATGTTACCCTCAGGAAAGTCGTCAGTCTCGCCAACAACAGAGAAGACAGAGATCAGTGCTGATCTAACATCTAAAGATGTAGCTGGTTCTGGTGATGAAGCTGGTTCAGGTGATGAAGCTCCTGACGTGTTCTCCCAGATGTCTGCTGTCACAACTGTATCTTCCCTGGCAAGCACAGAGGGACCATCCACAGTGTCATCAGAAACTGTAGGGGATATTTCAAATCAGACAGTGATGCCATCAACATATGTTGCCTCAGATGTCACAAAGACCAGTTCCATAACCAGCTCTCAAAGTTCAACATCACCTGAGGCATCCGCAGATTCTAGCGATGAGATCGTGGAATATGGTGTTAGCAAAGAACCTATCATGCTGGAATCTTCCCCTTCCTTCTATGGATCAAGCACAGAGGCGGCCACAGCCGTAGTAACTACTCCTTCTGACACAGAATTTCCAGCGGACCTGACTTCTACGATATTTACTGATGAATCGTTAATTATCTCAACCACCATTTCTTCTTTGTTCACCACAGAGAAACCTGCAGTGACCACAGCATCAGATAAAGCAATTGATGGTATAAAATCAACCTTGTCCCCACCTTCTTCACTCTATAGTACAGAGAAACCAGCATTCACAACAAAACCTCAAGAAAATGTCTCTACAGAACAATCCTCTATCACAGCAGAGGCTAGTTCCATTTTTGCATCAACAAAGGAGGGCTCTGGTGAATTAACATCTGATGGGTCTCCTAAAGAGACTGAAACAGAATCATCAACATCAACGTTCAGCACAAAGAAACCATCAGTGACAACAGAATCCCATGAAACAATTGACAGTTCAAGGACAACAGCATATCCAGCCTCCTCTCTGTACAGCACTGACACGCCCACAAGCCAATCAAAGACAGCCTCTGTTACACCAGGAGATAGTGTAGTTTCATCTTCAACCCTTGAAGAGGGCTCAGATGGTCAAACAATTGATATGTCCACCCAAGAGACTGTTACTACCACATCATCCTCTGTGTTGAGTACAATGGAGCCAGAAAAAGAAGCAGCTGCTGTTAAAATATCTACTACTTCTGCTTCTCCCTCCTTTTCCACTGAAACAGCTACCGCCATCTCAAGTGAGCAACCAGAACAGACAAGTACAGATATGTCTCCAGGCAGTGAGACCTCCGCTGGCACATCATCGTCTTTGTTAAGTACTGAAAAACCGACCATGTTACCCTCAGGAAAGTCGTCAGTCTCGCCAATCACAGAGAAGACAGAGATCAGTGCTGATCTAACATCTAAAGATGAAGCTGGTTCTGGTGATGAAGCTGGTTCTGGTGATGAAGCTCCTGACGTGTTCTCTCAGATGTCTGCTGTCACAACTGTATCTTCCCTGGCAAGCACAGAGGGACCATCCACAGTGTCATCAGAAACTGTAGTGGATATTTCAAATCAGACAGTGATGCCATCAACATATGTTGCCTCAGATGTCACAAAGACCAGTTCCATAACCAGCTCTCAAAGTTCAACATCACCTGAGGCATCCGCAGATTCTAGCGATGAGATCGTGGAATATGGTGTTAGCAAAGAACCCATCATGCTGGAATCTTCCCCTTCCTTCTATGGATCAAGCACAGAGGCGGCCACAGCAGTAGTAACTACTCCTTCTGACACAGAATTTCCAGCGGACCTGACTTCTACGATATTTACTGATGAATCTTTAATTATCTCAACCACCATTTCTTCTTTGTTCACCACAGAGAAACCTGCAGTGACCACAGCATCAGATAAAGCAATTGATGGTATAAAATCAACCTTGTCCCCACCTTCCTCACTCTATAGTACAGAGAAACCAGCATTCACAACAAAACCTCAAGAAAATGTCTCTACAGAACAATCCTCTATCACAGCAGAGGCTAGTTCCATTTTTGCATCAACAGAGGAGGGCTCTGGTGAAGTTACATCTGATGGGTCTCCTAAAGAGAATGAAACAGAATCATCAACATCAACGTTCAGCACAAAGAAACCATCAGTGACAACAGAATCCCATGAAACAATTGACAGTTCAAGGACAACAGCATATCCAGCCTCCTCTCTGTACAGCACTGACACGCCCACAAGCCAATCAAAGACATTCTCTGTTACACCAGGAGATAGTGTAGTTTCATCTTCAACCCTTGAAGAGGGCTCAGATGGTCAAACAATTGATATGTCCACCCAAGAGACTGTTACTACCACATCATCCTCTGTGTTGAGCACAACGGAGCCAGAAAAAGAAGCAGCTGCTGTTAAAATATCTACTACTTCTGCTTCTCCCTCCTTTTCCACTGAAACAGCTACCGCCATCTCAAGTGAGCAACCAGAACAGACAAGTACAGATATGTCTCCAGGCAGTGAGACCTCCGCTGGCACATCATCGTCTTTGTTAAGTACTGAAAAACCGACCATGTTACCCTCAGGAAAGTCGTCAGTCTCGCCAATCACAGAGAAGACAGAGATCAGTGCTGATCTAACATCTAAAGATGAAGCTGGTTCTGGTGATGAAGCTGGTTCTGGTGATGAAGCTCCTGACGTGTTCTCTCAGATGTCTGCTGTCACAACTGTATCTTCCCTGGCAAGCACAGAGGGACCATCCACAGTGTCATCAGAAACTGTAGTGGATATTTCAAATCAGACAGTGATGCCATCAACATATGTTGCCTCAGATGTCACAAAGACCAGTTCCATAACCAGCTCTCAAAGTTCAACATCACCTGAGGCATCCGCAGATTCTAGCGATGAGATCGTGGAATATGGTGTTAGCAAAGAACCTATCATGCTGGAATCTTCCCCTTCCTTCTATGGATCAAGCACAGAGGCGGCCACAGCAGTAGTAACTACTCCTTCTGACACAGAATTTCCAGCGGACCTGACTTCTACGATATTTACTGATGAATCGTTAATTATCTCAACCACCATTTCTTCTTTGTTCACCACAGAGAAACCTGCAGTGACCACAGCATCAGATAAAGCAATTGATGGTATAAAATCAACCTTGTCCCCACCTTCTTCACTCTATAGTACAGAGAAACCAGCATTCACAACAAAACCTCAAGAAAATGTCTCTACAGAACAATCCTCTATCACAGCAGAGGCTAGTTCCATTTTTGCATCAACAGAGGAGGGCTCTGGTGAAGTTACATCTGATGGGTCTCCTAAAGAGAATGAAACAGAATCATCAACATCAACGTTCAGCACAAAGAAACCATCAGTGACAACAGAATCCCATGAAACAATTGACAGTTCAAGGACAACAGCATATCCAGCCTCCTCTCTGTACAGCACTGACACGCCCACAAGCCAATCAAAGACATTCTCTGTTACACCAGGAGATAGTGTAGTTTCATCTTCAACCCTTGAAGAGGGCTCAGATGGTCAAACAATTGATATGTCCACCCAAGAGACTGTTACTACCACATCATCCTCTGTGTTGAGTACAATGGAGCCAGAAAAAGAAGCAGCTGCTGTTAAAATATCTACTACTTCTGCTTCTCCCTCCTTTTCCACTGAAACAGCTACCGCCATCTCAAGTGAGCAACCAGAACAGACAAGTACAGATATGTCTCCAGGCAGTGAGACCTCCGCTGGCACATCATCGTCTTTGTTAAGTACTGAAAAACCGACCATGTTACCCTCAGGAAAGTCGTCAGTCTCGCCAATCACAGAGAAGACAGAGATCAGTGCTGATCTAACATCTAAAGATGAAGCTGGTTCTGGTGATGAAGCTGGTTCTGGTGATGAAGCTCCTGACGTGTTCTCTCAGATGTCTGCTGTCACAACTGTATCTTCCCTGGCAAGCACAGAGGGACCATCCACAGTGTCATCAGAAACTGTAGTGGATATTTCAAATCAGACAGTGATGCCATCAACATATGTTGCCTCAGATGTCACAAAGACCAGTTCCATAACCAGCTCTCAAAGTTCAACATCACCTGAGGCATCCGCAGATTCTAGCGATGAGATCATGGAATATGGTGTTAGCAAAGAACCCATCATGCTGGAATCTTCCCCTTCCTTCTATGGATCAAGCACAGAGGCGGCCACAGCAGTAGTAACTACTCCTTCTGAGACAGAATTTCCAGCGGACCTGACTTCTACGATATTTACTGATGAATCTTTAATTATCTCAACCACCATTTCTTCTTTGTTCACCACAGAGAAACCTGCAGCGACAACAGCATCAGATAAAGCAATTGATGGTATAAAATCAACCTTGTCCCCACCTTCCTCACTCTATAGTACAGAGAAACCAGCATTCACAACAAAACCTCAAGAAAATGTCTCTACACATCAATCCTCTATCACAGCAGAGGCTAGTTCCATTTTTGCATCAACAGAGGAGGGCTCTGGTGAAGTAACATCTGATGGGTCTCCTAAAGAGACTGAAACAGAATCATCAACATCAACGTTCAGCACAAAGAAACCATCAGTGACAACAGAATCCCATGAAACAATTGACAGTTCAAGGACAACAGCATATCCAGCATCCTCTCTGTACAGCACTGACACGCCCACAAGCCAATCAAAGACAGCCTCTGTTACACCAGGAGATAGTGTAGTTTCATCTTCAACCCTTGAAGAGGGCTCAGATGGTCAAACAATTGATATGTCCACCCAAGAGACTGTTACTACCACATCATCCTCTGTGTTGAGCACAACGGAGCCAGAAAAAGAAGCAGCTGCTGTTAAAATATCTACTACTTCTGCTTCTCCCTCCTTTTCCACTGAAACAGCTACCGCCATCTCAAGTGAGCAACCAGAACAGACAAGTACAGATATGTCTCCAGGCAGTGAAACCTCCGCTGGCACATCATCGTCTTTGTTAAGTACTGAAAAACCGACCATGTTACCCTCAGGAAAGTCGTCAGTCTCGCCAACAACAGAGAAGACAGAGATCAGTGCTGATCTAACATCTAAAGATGTAGCTGGTTCTGGTGATGAAGCTGGTTCAGGTGATGAAGCTCCTGACGTGTTCTCTCAGATGTCTGCTGTCACAACTGTATCTTCCCTGGCAAGCACAGAGGGACCATCCACAGTGTCATCAGAAACTGTAGTGGATATTTCAAATCAGACAGTCATGCCATCAACATATGTTGCCTCAGATGTCACAAAGACCAGTTCCATAACCAGCTCTCAAAGTTCAACATCACCTGGGGCATCCGCAGATTCTAGCGATGAGATCGTGGAATATGGTGTTAGCAAAGAACCTATCATGCTGGAATCTTCCCCTTCCTTCTATGGATCAAGCACAGAGGCGGCCACAGCCGTAGTAACTACTCCTTTTGACACAGAATTTCCAGCGGACCTGACTTCTACGATATTTACTGATGAATCGTTAATTATCTCAACCACCATTTCTTCTTTGTTCACCACAGAGAAACCTGCAGTGACCACAGCATCAGATAAAGCAATTGATGGTATAAAATCAACCTTGTCCCCACCTTCTTCACTCTATAGTACAGAGAAACCAGCATTCACAACAAAACCTCAAGAAAATGTCTCTACAGATCAATCCTCTATCACAGCAGAGGCTAGTTCCATTTTTGCATCAACAGAGGAGGGCTCTGGTGAAGTAACATCTGATGGGTCTCCTAAAGAGACTGAAACAGAATCATCAACATCAACGTTCAGCACAAAGAAACCATCAGTGACAACAGAATCCCATGAAACAATTGATAGTTCAAGGACAACAGCATATCCAGCCTCCTCTCTGTACAGCACTGACACGCCCACAAGCCAATCAAAGACAGCCTCTGTTACACCAGAAGATAGTGTAGTTTCATCTTCAACCCTTGAAGAGGGCTCAGATGGTCAAACAATTGATATGTCCACCCAAGAGACTGTTACTACCACATCATCCTCTGTGTTGAGTACAACGGAGCCAGAAAAAGAAGCAGCTGCTGTTAAAATATCTACTACTTCTGCTTCTCCCTCCTTTTCCACTGAAACAGCTACCGCCATCTCAAGCGAGCAACCAGAACAGACAAGTACAGATATGTCTCCAGGCAGTGAGACCTCCGCTGGCACATCATCGTCTTTGTTAAGTACTGAAAAACCGACCATGTTACCCTCAGGAAAGTCGTCAGTCTCGCCAATCACAGAGAAGACAGAGATCAGTGCTGATCTAACATCTAAAGATGAAGCTGGATCTGGTGATGAAGCTGGTTCTGGTGATGAAGCTCCTGACGTGTTCTCTCAGATGTCTGCTGTCACAACTGTATCTCCCCTGGCAAGCACTGAGGGACCATCCACAGTGTCATCAGAAACTGTAGTGGATATTTCAAATCAGACAGTGATGCGATCAACATATGTTGCCTCAGATGTCACAAAGACCAGTTCCATAACCAGCTCTCAAAGTTCAACATCACCTGAGGCATCCGCAGATTCTAGCGATGAGATCGTGGAATATGGTGTTAGCAAAGAACCCATCATGCTGGAATCTTCCCCTTCCTTCTATGGATCAAGCACAGAGGCGGCCACAGCAGTAGTAACTACTCCTTCTGACACAGAATTTCCAGCGGACCTGACTTCTACGATATTTACTGATGAATCTTTAATTATCTCAACCACCATTTCTTCTTTGTTCACCACAGAGAAACCTGCAGTGACAACATCATCAGATAAAGCAATTGATGGTATAAACTCAACCTTGTCCCCACCTTCCTCACTCTATAGTACAGAGAAACCAGCATTCACAACAAAACCTCAAGAAAATGTCTCTACAGATCAATCCTCTATCACTGCAGAGGCTAGTTCCATTTTTGCATCAACAGAGGAGGGCTCTGGTGAAGTAACATCTGATGGGTCTCCTAAAGAGACCGAAACAGAATCATCAACATTAACGTTCAGCACAAAGAAACCATCAGTGACAACAGAATCCCATGAAACAATTGACAGTTCAAGGACAACAGCATATCCAGCCTCCTCTCTGTACAGCACTGACACGCCCACAAGCCAATCAAAGACAGCCTCTGTTGCACCAGAAGATAGTGTAGTTTCATCTTCAACCCTTGAAGAGAGCTCAGATGGTCAAACAATTGACATGTCCACCCAAGAGACTGTTACTACCACATCATCCTCTGTGTTGAGTACAACGGAGCCAGAAAAAGAAGCAGCTGCTGTTAAAATATCTACTACTTCTGCTTCTCCCTCCTTTTCCACTGAAACAGCTACCGCCATCTCAAGCGAGCAACCAGAACAGACAAGTACAGATATGTCTCCAGGCAGTGAGACCTCCGCTGGCACATCATCGTCTTTGTTAAGTACTGAAAAACCGACCATGTTACCCTCAGGAAAGTCGTCAGTCTCGCCAATCACAGAGAAGACAGAGATCAGTGCTGATCTAACATCTAAAGATGAAGCTGGTTCTGGTGATGAAGCTGGTTCTGGTGATGAAGCTCCTGACGTGTTCTCTCAGATGTCTGCTGTCACAACTGTATCTTCCCTGGCAAGCACAGAGGGACCATCCACAGTGTCATCAGAAACTGTAGTGGATATTTCAAATCAGACAGTGATGCGATCAACATATGTTGCCTCAGATGTCACAAAGACCAGTTCCATAACCAGCTCTCAAAGTTCAACATCACCTGAGGCATCCGCAGATTCTAGCGATGAGATCGTGGAATATGGTGTTAGCAAAGAACCTGTCATGCTGGAATCTTCCCCTTCCTTCTATGGATCAAGCACAGAGGCGGCCACAGCCGTAGTAACTACTCCTTTTGACACAGAATTTCCAGCGGACCTGACTTCTACGATATTTACTGATGAATCGTTAATTATCTCAACCACCATTTCTTCTTTGTTCACCACAGAGAAACCTGCAGTGACCACAGCATCAGATAAAGCAATTGATGGTATAAAATCAACCTTGTCCCCACCTTCTTCACTCTATAGTACAGAGAAACCAGCATCCACAACAAAACCTCAAGAAAATGTCTCTACAGATCAATCCTCTATCACAGCAGAGGCTAGTTCAATTTTTGCATCAACAGAGGAGGGCTCTGGTGAAGTAACATCTGATGGGTCTCCTAAAGAGACCGAAACAGAATCATCAACATTAACGTTCAGCACAAAGAAACCATCAGTGACAACAGAATCCCATGAAACAATTGACAGTTCAAGGACAACAGCATATCCAGCCTCCTCTCTGTACAGCACTGACACGCCCACAAGCCAATCAAAGACAGCCTCTGTTACACCAGAAGATAGTGTAGTTCCATCTTCAACCCTTGAAGAGGGCTCAGATGGTCAAACATTTGATATGTCCACCCAAGAGACTGTTACTACCACATCATCCTCTGTGTTGAGTACAACGGAGCCAGAAAAAGAAGCAGCTGCTGTTAAAATATCTACTACTTCTGCTTCTCCCTCCTTTTCCACTGAAACAGCTACCGCCATCTCAAGTGAGCAACCAGAACAGACAAGTACAGATATGTCTCCAGGCAGTGAGACCTCCGCTGGCACATCATCGTCTTTGTTAAGTACTGAAAAACCGACCATGTTACCCTCAGGAAAGTCGTCAGTCTCGCCAATCACAGAGAAGACAGAGATCAGTGCTGATCTAACATCTAAAGATGAAGCTGGTTCTGGTGATGAAGCTGGTTCTGGTGATGAAGCTCCTGACGTGTTCTCTCAGATGTCTGCTGTCACAACTGTATCTCCCCTGGCAAGCACAGAGGGACCATCCACAGTGTCATCAGAAACTGTAGTGGATATTTCAAATCAGACAGTGATGCCATCAACATATGTTGCCTCAGATGTCACAAAGACCAGTTCCATAACCAGCTCTCAAAGTTCAACATCACCTGAGGCATCCGCAGATTCTAGCGATGAGATCGTGGAATATGGTGTTAGCAAAGAACCTATCATGCTGGAATCTTCCCCTTCCTTCTATGGATCAAGCACAGAGGCGGCCACAGCCGTAGTAACTACTCCTTCTGACACAGAATTTCCAGCGGACCTGACTTCTACGATATTTACTGATGAATCGTTAATTATCTCAACCACCATTTCTTCTTTGTTCACCACAGAGAAACCTGCAGTGACCACAGCATCAGATAAAGCAATTGATGGTATAAAATCAACCTTGTCCCCACCTTCTTCACTCTATAGTACAGAGAAACCAGCATTCACAACAAAACCTCAAGAAAATGTCTCTACAGATCAATCCTCTATCACAGCAGAGGCTAGTTCCATTTTTGCATCAACAGAGGAGGGCTCTGGTGAAGTAACATCTGATGGGTCTCCTAAAGAGACCGAAACAGAATCATCAACATCAACGTTCAGCACAAAGAAACCATCAGTGACAACAGAATCCCATGAAACAATTGACAGTTCAAGGACAACAGCATATCCAGCCTCCTCTCTGTACAGCACTGACACGCCCACAAGCCAATCAAAGACAGCCTCTGTTACACCAGAAGATAGTGTAGTTCCATCTTCAACCCTTGAAGAGGGCTCAGATGGTCAAACAATTGATACGTCCACCCAAGAGACTGTTACTACCACATCATCCTCTGTGTTGAGTACAACGGAGCCAGAAAAAGAAGCAGCTGCTGTTAAAATATCTACTACTTCTGCTTCTCCCTCCTTTTCCACTGAAACAGCTACCGCCATCTCAAGTGAGCAACCAGAACAGACAAGTACAGATATGTCTCCAGGCAGTGAGACCTCCGCTGGCACATCATCGTCTTTGTTAAGTACTGAAAAACCGACCATGTTACCCTCAGGAAAGTCGTCAGTCTCGCCAATCACAGAGAAGACAGAGATCAGTGCTGATCTAACATCTAAAGATGAAGCTGGTTCTGGTGATGAAGCTGGTTCTGGTGATGAAGCTCCTGACGTGTTCTCTCAGATGTCTGCTGTCACAACTGTATCTCCCCTGGCAAGCACAGAGGGACCATCCACAGTGTCATCAGAAACTGTAGTGGATATTTCAAATCAGACAGTGATGCCATCAACATATGTTGCCTCAGATGTCACAAAGACCAGTTCCATAACCAGCTCTCAAAGTTCAACATCACCTGAGGCATCCGTTGATTCTAGCGATGAGATCGAGGAATATGGTGTTAGCAAAGAACCTATCATGCTGGAATCTTCCCCTTCCTTCTATGGATCAAGCACAGAGGCGGCCACAGCCGTAGTAACTACTCCTTCTGACACAGAATTTCCAGCGGACCTGACTTCTACGATATTTACTGATGAATCGTTAATTATCTCAACCACCATTTCTTCTTTGTTCACCACAGAGAAACCTGCAGTGACCACAGCATCAGATAAAGCAATTGATGGTATAAAATCAACCTTGTCCCCACCTTCTTCACTCTATAGTACAGAGAAACCAGCATTCACAACAAAACCTCAAGAAAATGTCTCTACAGATCAATCCTCTATCACAGCAGAGGCTAGTTCCATTTTTGCATCAACAGAGGAGGGCTCTGGTGAAGTAACATCTGATGGGTCTCCTAAAGAGACTGAAACAGAATCATCAACATCAACGTTCAGCACAAAGAAACCATTAGTGACAACAGAATCCCATGAAACAATTGACAGTTCAAGGACAACAACATATCCAGCATCCTCTCTGTACAGCACTGACACGCCCACAAGCCAATCAAAGACAGCCTCTGTTACACCAGGAGATAGTGTAGTTTCATCTTCAACCCTTGAAGAGGGCTCAGATGGTCAAACAATTGATGTGTCCACCCAAGAGACTGTTACTACCACATCATCCTCTGTGTTGAGTACAACGGAGCCAGAAAAAGAAGCAGCTGCTGTTAAAATATCTACTACTTCTGCTTCTCCCTCCTTTTCCACTGAAACAGCTACCGCCATCTCAAGTGAGCAACCAGAACAGACAAGTACAGATATGTCTCCAGGCAGTGAGACCTCCGCTGGCACATCATCGTCTTTGTTAAGTACTGAAAAACCGACCATGATACCCTCAGGAAAGTCGTCAGTCTCGCCAATCACAGAGAAGACAGAGATCAGTGCTGATCTAACATCTAAAGATGAAGCTGGTTCTGGTGATGAAGCTGGTTCTGGTGATGAAGCTCCTGACGTGTTCTCTCAGATGTCTGCTGTCACAACTGTATCTTCCCTGGCAAGCACAGAGGGACCTTCCACAGTGTCATCAGAAACTGTAGTGGATATTTCAAATCAGACAGTGATGCCATCAACATATGTTGCCTCAGATGTCACAAAGACCAGTTCCATAACCAGCTCTCAAAGTTCAACATCACCTGAGGCATCCGCAGATTCTAGCGATGAGATCGTGGAATATGGTGTTAGCAAAGAACCTATCATGCTGGAATCTTCCCCTTCCTTCTATGGATCAAGCACAGAGGCGGCCACAGCAGTAGTAACTACTCCTTCTGAGACAGAATTTCCAGCGGACCTGACTTCTACGATATTTACTGATGAATCTTTAATTATCTCAACCACCATTTCTTCTTTGTTCACCACAGAGAAACCTGCAGTGACCACAGCATCAGATAAAGCAATTGATGGTATAAAATCAACCTTGTCCCCATCTTCTTCACTCTATAATACAGAGAAACCAGCATTCACAACAAAACCTCAAGAAAATGTCTCTACAGATCAATCCTCTATCACAGCAGAGGCTAGTTCCATTTTTGCATCAACAGAGGAGGGCTCTGGTGAAGTTACATCTGATGGGTCAGAATCATCAACATCAACGTTCAGCACAAAGAAACCATCAGTGACAACAGAATCCCATGAAACAATTGACAGTTCAAGGACAACAGCATATCCAGCATCCTCTCTGTACAGCACTGACACGCCCACAAGCCAATCAAAGACAGCCTCTGTTACACCAGGAGATAGTGTAGTTTCATCTTCAACCCTTGAAGAGGGCTCAGATGGTCAAACAATTGATGTGTCTACCCAAGAGACTGTTACTACCACATCATCCTCTGTGTTGAGTACAACGGAGCCAGAAAAAGATGCAGCTGCTGTTAAAATATCTACTACTTCTGCTTCTCCCTCCTTTTCCACTGAAACAGCTACCGCCATCTCAAGTGAGCAACCAGAACAGACAAGTACAGATATGTCTCCAGGCAGTGAGACCTCCGCTGGCACATCATCGTCTTTGTTAAGTACTGAAAAACCGACCATGATACCCTCAGGAAAGTCGTCAGTCTCGCCAATCACAGAGAAGACAGAGATCAGTGCTGATCTAACATCTAAAGATGAAGCTGGTTCTGGTGATGAAGCTGGTTCTGGTGATGAAGCTCCTGACGTGTTCTCTCAGATGTCTGCTGTCACAACTGTATCTTCCCTGGCAAGCACAGAGGGACCTTCCACAGTGTCATCAGAAACTGTAGTGGATATTTCAAATCAGACAGTGATGCCATCAACATATGTTGCCTCAGATGTCACAAAGACCAGTTCCATAACCAGCTCTCAAAGTTCAACATCACCTGAGGCATCCGCAGATTCTAGCGATGAGATCGTGGAATATGGTGTTAGCAAAGAACCTATCATGCTGGAATCTTCCCCTTCCTTCTATGGATCAAGCACAGAGGCGGCCACAGCAGTAGTAACTACTCCTTCTGAGACAGAATTTCCAGCGGACCTGACTTCTACGATATTTACTGATGAATCTTTAATTATCTCAACCACCATTTCTTCTTTGTTCACCACAGAGAAACCTGCAGTGACCACAGCATCAGATAAAGCAATTGATGGTATAAAATCAACCTTGTCCCCATCTTCTTCACTCTATAATACAGAGAAACCAGCATTCACAACAAAACCTCAAGAAAATGTCTCTACAGATCAATCCTCTATCACAGCAGAGGCTAGTTCCATTTTTGCATCAACAGAGGAGGGCTCTGGTGAAGTTACATCTGATGGGTCTCCTAAAGAGACTGAAACAGAATCATCAACATCAACGTTCAGCACAAAGAAACCATCAGTGACAACAGAATCCCATGAAACAATTGACAGTTCAAGGACAACAGCATATCCAGCATCCTCTCTGTACAGCACTGACACGCCCACAAGCCAATCAAAGACAGCCTCTGTTACACCAGGAGATAGTGTAGTTTCATCTTCAACCCTTGAAGAGGGCTCAGATGGTCAAACAATTGATGTGTCCACCCAAGAGACTGTTACTACCACATCATCCTCTGTGTTGAGTACAACGGAGCCAGAAAAAGATGCAGCTGCTGTTAAAATATCTACTACTTCTGCTTCTCCCTCCTTTTCCACTGAAACAGCTACCGCCATCTCAAGTGAGCAACCAGAACAGACAAGTACAGATATGTCTCCAGGCAGTGAGACCTCCGCTGGCACATCATCGTCTTTGTTAAGTACTGAAAAACCGACCATGATACCCTCAGGAAAGTCGTCAGTCTCGCCAATCACAGAGAAGACAGAGATCAGTGCTGATCTAACATCTAAAGATGAAGCTGGTTCTGGTGATGAAGCTGGTTCTGGTGATGAAGCTCCTGACGTGTTCTCTCAGATGTCTGCTGTCACAACTGTATCTCCCCTGGCAAGCACAGAGGGACCATCCACAGTGTCATCAGAAACTGTAGTGGATATTTCAAATCAGACAGTGATGCCATCAACATATGTTGCCTCAGATGTCACAAAGACCAGTTCCATAACCAGCTCTCAAAGTTCAACATCACCTGAGGCATCCGTTGATTCTAGCGATGAGATCGAGGAATATGGTGTTAGCAAAGAACCTATCATGCTGGAATCTTCCCCTTCCTTCTATGGATCAAGCACAGAGGCGGCCACAGCCGTAGTAACTACTCCTTCTGACACAGAATTTCCAGCGGACCTGACTTCTACGATATTTACTGATGAATCGTTAATTATCTCAACCACCATTTCTTCTTTGTTCACCACAGAGAAACCTGCAGTGACCACAGCATCAGATAAAGCAATTGATGGTATAAAATCAACCTTGTCCCCACCTTCTTCACTCTATAGTACAGAGAAACCAGCATTCACAACAAAACCTCAAGAAAATGTCTCTACAGATCAATCCTCTATCACAGCAGAGGCTAGTTCCATTTTTGCATCAACAGAGGAGGGCTCTGGTGAAGTAACATCTGATGGGTCTCCTAAAGAGACTGAAACAGAATCATCAACATCAACGTTCAGCACAAAGAAACCATTAGTGACAACAGAATCCCATGAAACAATTGACAGTTCAAGGACAACAACATATCCAGCATCCTCTCTGTACAGCACTGACACGCCCACAAGCCAATCAAAGACAGCCTCTGTTACACCAGGAGATAGTGTAGTTTCATCTTCAACCCTTGAAGAGGGCTCAGATGGTCAAACAATTGATGTGTCCACCCAAGAGACTGTTACTACCACATCATCCTCTGTGTTGAGTACAACGGAGCCAGAAAAAGAAGCAGCTGCTGTTAAAATATCTACTACTTCTGCTTCTCCCTCCTTTTCCACTGAAACAGCTACCGCCATCTCAAGTGAGCAACCAGAACAGACAAGTACAGATATGTCTCCAGGCAGTGAGACCTCCGCTGGCACATCATCGTCTTTGTTAAGTACTGAAAAACCGACCATGATACCCTCAGGAAAGTCGTCAGTCTCGCCAATCACAGAGAAGACAGAGATCAGTGCTGATCTAACATCTAAAGATGAAGCTGGTTCTGGTGATGAAGCTGGTTCTGGTGATGAAGCTCCTGACGTGTTCTCTCAGATGTCTGCTGTCACAACTGTATCTTCCCTGGCAAGCACAGAGGGACCTTCCACAGTGTCATCAGAAACTGTAGTGGATATTTCAAATCAGACAGTGATGCCATCAACATATGTTGCCTCAGATGTCACAAAGACCAGTTCCATAACCAGCTCTCAAAGTTCAACATCACCTGAGGCATCCGTTGATTCTAGCGATGAGATCGAGGAATATGGTGTTAGCAAAGAACCTATCATGCTGGAATCTTCCCCTTCCTTCTATGGATCAAGCACAGAGGCGGCCACAGCCGTAGTAACTACTCCTTCTGACACAGAATTTCCAGCGGACCTGACTTCTACGATATTTACTGATGAATCTTTAATTATCTCAACCACCATTTCTTCTTTGTTCACCACAGAGAAACCTGCAGTGACCACAGCATCAGATAAAGCAATTGATGGTATAAAATCAACCTTGTCCCCACCTTCTTCACTCTATAGTACAGAGAAACCAGCATTCACAACAAAACCTCAAGAAAATGTCTCTACAGATCAATCCTCTATCACAGCAGAGGCTAGTTCCATTTTTGCATCAACAGAGGAGGGCTCTGGTGAAGTAACATCTGATGGGTCTCCTAAAGAGACTGAAACAGAATCATCAACATCAACGTTCAGCACAAAGAAACCATCAGTGACAACAGAATCCCATGAAACAATTGACAGTTCAAGGACAACAGCATATCCAGCATCCTCTCTGTACAGCACTGACACGCCCACAAGCCAATCAAAGACAGCCTCTGTTACACCAGGAGATAGTGTAGTTTCATCTTCAACCCTTGAAGAGGGCTCAGATGGTCAAACAATTGATGTGTCTACCCAAGAGACTGTTACTACCACATCATCCTCTGTGTTGAGTACAACGGAGCCAGAAAAAGATGCAGCTGCTGTTAAAATATCTACTACTTCTGCTTCTCCCTCCTTTTCCACTGAAACAGCTACCGCCATCTCAAGTGAGCAACCAGAACAGACAAGTACAGATATGTCTCCAGGCAGTGAGACCTCCGCTGGCACATCATCGTCTTTGTTAAGTACTGAAAAACCGACCATGATACCCTCAGGAAAGTCGTCAGTCTCGCCAATCACAGAGAAGACAGAGATCAGTGCTGATCTAACATCTAAAGATGAAGCTGGTTCTGGTGATGAAGCTGGTTCTGGTGATGAAGCTCCTGACGTGTTCTCTCAGATGTCTGCTGTCACAACTGTATCTTCCCTGGCAAGCACAGAGGGACCTTCCACAGTGTCATCAGAAACTGTAGTGGATATTTCAAATCAGACAGTGATGCCATCAACATATGTTGCCTCAGATGTCACAAAGACCAGTTCCATAACCAGCTCTCAAAGTTCAACATCACCTGAGGCATCCGCAGATTCTAGCGATGAGATCGTGGAATATGGTGTTAGCAAAGAACCTATCATGCTGGAATCTTCCCCTTCCTTCTATGGATCAAGCACAGAGGCGGCCACAGCAGTAGTAACTACTCCTTCTGAGACAGAATTTCCAGCGGACCTGACTTCTACGATATTTACTGATGAATCTTTAATTATCTCAACCACCATTTCTTCTTTGTTCACCACAGAGAAACCTGCAGTGACCACAGCATCAGATAAAGCAATTGATGGTATAAAATCAACCTTGTCCCCATCTTCTTCACTCTATAATACAGAGAAACCAGCATTCACAACAAAACCTCAAGAAAATGTCTCTACAGATCAATCCTCTATCACAGCAGAGGCTAGTTCCATTTTTGCATCAACAGAGGAGGGCTCTGGTGAAGTTACATCTGATGGGTCTCCTAAAGAGACTGAAACAGAATCATCAACATCAACGTTCAGCACAAAGAAACCATCAGTGACAACAGAATCCCATGAAACAATTGACAGTTCAAGGACAACAGCATATCCAGCATCCTCTCTGTACAGCACTGACACGCCCACAAGCCAATCAAAGACAGCCTCTGTTACACCAGGAGATAGTGTAGTTTCATCTTCAACCCTTGAAGAGGGCTCAGATGGTCAAACAATTGATGTGTCCACCCAAGAGACTGTTACTACCACATCATCCTCTGTGTTGAGTACAACGGAGCCAGAAAAAGATGCAGCTGCTGTTAAAATATCTACTACTTCTGCTTCTCCCTCCTTTTCCACTGAAACAGCTACCGCCATCTCAAGTGAGCAACCAGAACAGACAAGTACAGATATGTCTCCAGGCAGTGAGACCTCCGCTGGCACATCATCGTCTTTGTTAAGTACTGAAAAACCGACCATGATACCCTCAGGAAAGTCGTCAGTCTCGCCAATCACAGAGAAGACAGAGATCAGTGCTGATCTAACATCTAAAGATGAAGCTGGTTCTGGTGATGAAGCTGGTTCTGGTGATGAAGCTCCTGACGTGTTCTCTCAGATGTCTGCTGTCACAACTGTATCTTCCCTGGCAAGCACAGAGGGACCTTCCACAGTGTCATCAGAAACTGTAGTGGATATTTCAAATCAGACAGTGATGCCATCAACATATGTTGCCTCAGATGTCACAAAGACCAGTTCCATAACCAGCTCTCAAAGTTCAACATCACCTGAGGCATCCGCAGATTCTAGCGATGAGATCGTGGAATATGGTGTTAGCAAAGAACCTATCATGCTGGAATCTTCCGCTTCCTTCTATGGATCAAGCACAGAGGCGGCCACAGCAGTAGTAACTACTCCTTCTGAGACAGAATTTCCAGCGGACCTGACTTCTACGATATTTACTGATGAATCTTTAATTATCCCAACCACCATTTCTTCTTTGTTCACCACAGAGAAACCTGCAGTGACAACAGCATCAGATAAAGCAATCGATGGTATCAAATCAACCTTGTCCCCACCTTCCTCACTCTATAGTACAGAGAAACCAGCATTCACAACAAAACCTCAAGAAAATGTCTCAACAGATCAATCCTCTATCACAGCAGAGGCTAGTTCCATTTTTGCATCAACAGAGGAGGGCTCTGGTGAAGTTACATCTGATGGGTCTCCTAAAGAGACTGAAACAGAATCATCAACATCAACGTTCAGCACAAAGAAACCTTCAGTGACAACAGAATCCCATGAAACAATTGACAGTTCAAGGACAACAGCATATCCAGCATCCTCTCTGTACAGCACTGACACGCCCACAAGCCAATCAAAGACAGCCTCTGTTACACCAGGAGATAGTGTAGTTTCATCTTCAACCCTTGAAGAGGGCTCAGATGGTCAAACAATTGATGTGTCCACCCAAGAGACTGTTACTACCACATCATCCTCTGTGTTGAGTACAACGGAGCCAGAAAAAGATGCAGCTGCTGTTAAAATATCTACTACTTCTGCTTCTCCCTCCTTTTCCACTGAAACAGCTACCGCCATCTCAAGTGAGCAACCAGAACAGACAAGTACAGATATGTCTCCAGGCAGTGAGACCTCCGCTGGCACATCATCGTCTTTGTTAAGTACTGAAAAACCGACCATGATACCCTCAGGAAAGTCGTCAGTCTCGCCAATCACAGAGAAGACAGAGATCAGTGCTGATCTAACATCTAAAGATGAAGCTGGTTCTGGTGATGAAGCTGGTTCTGGTGATGAAGCTCCTGACGTGTTCTCTCAGATGTCTGCTGTCACAACTGTATCTTCCCTGGCAAGCACAGAGGGACCTTCCACAGTGTCATCAGAAACTGTAGTGGATATTTCAAATCAGACAGTGATGCCATCAACATATGTTGCCTCAGATGTCACAAAGACCAGTTCCATAACCAGCTCTCAAAGTTCAACATCACCTGAGGCATCCGCAGATTCTAGCGATGAGATCGTGGAATATGGTGTTAGCAAAGAACCTATCATGCTGGAATCTTCCCCTTCCTTCTATGGATCAAGCACAGAGGCGGCCACAGCAGTAGTAACTACTCCTTCTGAGACAGAATTTCCAGCGGACCTGACTTCTACGATATTTACTGATGAATCTTTAATTATCCCAACCACCATTTCTTCTTTGTTCACCACAGAGAAACCTGCAGTGACAACAGCATCAGATAAAGCAATCGATGGTATCAAATCAACCTTGTCCCCACCTTCCTCACTCTATAGTACAGAGAAACCAGCATTCACAACAAAACCTCAAGAAAATGTCTCAACAGATCAATCCTCTATCACAGCAGAGGCTAGTTCCATTTTTGCATCAACAGAGGAGGGCTCTGGTGAAGTTACATCTGATGGGTCTCCTAAAGAGACTGAAACAGAATCATCAACATCAACGTTCAGCACAAAGAAACCTTCAGTGACAACAGAATCCCATGAAACAATTGACAGTTCAAGGACAACAGCATATCCAGCCTCCTCTCTGTACAGCACTGACACGCCCACAAGCCAATCAAAGACAGCCTCTGTTACACCAGAAGATAGTGTAGTTTCATCTTCAACCCTTGAAGAGGGCTCAGATGGTCAAACAATTGATATGTCCACCCAAGAGACTGTTACTACCACATCATCCTCTGTGTTGAGTACAACGGAGCCAGAAAAAGAAGCAGCTGCTGTTAAAATATCTACTACTTCTGCTTCTCCCTCCTTTTCCACTGAAACAGCTACCGCCATCTCAAGTGAGCAACCAGAACAGACAAGTACAGATATGTCTCCAGGCAGTGAGACCTCCGCTGGCACATCATCGTCTTTGTTAAGTACTGAAAAACCGACCATGCTACCCTCAGGAAAGTCGTCAATCTCGCCAATCACAGAGAAGACAGAGATCAGTGCTGATCTAACATCTAAAGATGAAGCTGGTTCTGGTGATGAAGCTGGTTCTGGTGATGAAGCTCCTGACGTGTTCTCTCAGGTGTCTGCTGTCACAACTGTATCTTCCCTGGCAAGCACAGAGGGACCATCCACAGTGTCATCAGAAACTGTAGTGGATATTTCAAATCAGACAGTGATGCCATCAACATATGTTGCCTCAGATGTCACAAAGACCAGTTCCATAACCAGCTCTCAAAGTTCAACATCACCTGAGGCATCCGCAGATTCTAGCGATGAGATTGTGGAATATGGTGTTAGCAAAGAACCTATCATGCTGGAATCTTCCCCTTCCTTCTATGGATCAAGCACAGAGGCGGCCACAGCCGTAGTAACTACTACTTCTGACACAGAATTTCCAGCGGACCTGACTTCTACGATATTTACTGATGAATCTTTAATTATCTCAACCACCATTACTTCTTTGTGTACCACAGAGAAACCTGCATTGACAACAGCATCAGATAATGCAATTGATGGTATAAAATCAACCTTGTCCCCAGCTTCCTCACTCTATAGTACAGAGAAACCAGCATTCACAACAAAACCTCAAGAAAATGTCTCTACAGATCAATCCTCTATCACAGCAGAGGCTAGTTCCATTTTTGCATCAACAGAGGAGGGCTCTGGTGAAGTAACATCTGATGGGTCTCCTAAAGAGACTGAAACAGAATCATCAACATCAACGTTCAGCACAAAGAAACCATCAGTGACAACAGAATCCCATGAAACAATTGACAGTTCAAGGACAACAGCATATCCAGCCTCCTCTCTGTACAGCACTGACACGCCCACAAGCCAATCAAAGACAGCCTCTGTTACACCAGAAGATAGTGTAGTTTCATCTTCAACCCTTGAAGAGGGCTCAGATGGTCAAACAATTGATATGTCCACCCAAGAGACTGTTACTACCACATCATCCTCTGTGTTGAGTACAACGGAGCCAGAAAAAGAAGCAGCTGCGGTTAAAATATCTACTACTTCTGCTTCTCCCTCCTTTTCCACTGAAACAGCTACCGCCATCTCAAGTGAGCAACCAGAACAGACAAGTACAGATATGTCTCCAGGCAGTGAGACCTCCGCTGGCACATCATCGTCTTTGTTACGTACTGAGAAACCAAGCAAGTTACCCTCAGGAAAGTCGTCAGTCTCGCCAACAACAGAGAAGACAGAGATCAGTGCTGATCTAACATCTAAAGATGTAGCTGGTTCTGGTGATGAAGCTGGTTCTGGTGATGAAGCTCCTGACGTGTTCTCTCAGATGTCTGCTGTTACAACTGTATCTTCCCTGGCAAGCACAGAGGGACCATCCACAGTGTCATCAGAAACTGTAGTGGATATTTCAAATCAGACAGTGATGCCATCAACATATGTTGCCTCAGATGTCACAAAGACCAGTTCCATAACCAGCTCTCAAAGTTCAACATCACCTGAGGCATCCGCAGATTCTAGCGATGAGATTGTGGAATATGGTGTTAGCAAAGAACCTATCATGCTGGAATCTTCCCCTTCCTTCTATGGATCAAGCACAGAGGCGGCCACAGCAGTAGTAACTACTCCTTCTGACACAGAATTTCCAGCGGACCTGACTTCTACGATATTTACTGATGAATCGTTAATTATCTCAACCACCATTTCTTCTTTGTTCACCACAGAGAAACCTGCAGTGACAACAGCATCAGATAAAGCAATTGATGGTATCAAATCAACCTTGTCCCCACCTTCCTCACTCTATAGTACAGAGAAACCAGCATTCACAACAAAACCTCAAGAAAATGTCTCTACAGATCAATCCTCTATCACAGCAGAGGCTAGTTCCATTTTTGCATCAACAGAGGAGGGCTCTGGTGAAGTAACATCTGATGGGTCTCCTAAAGAGACTGAAACAGAATCATCAACATCAACGTTCAGCACACAGAAACCATCAGTGACAACAGAATCCCATGAAACAATTGACAGTTCAAGGACAACAGCATATCCAGCCTCCTCTCTGTACAGCACTGACACGCCCACAAGCCAATCAAAGACAGCCTCTGTTACACCAGAAGATAGTGTAGTATTATCTTCAACCCTTGAAGAGAGCTCAGGGGTTGAAACATCTCATTTGTCCACACAAGAGACTGTTACTATCACATCAACTTCTGTAAAGAGTACAAAGGAGCCAGGACAACAAGCATCTTCTGTTACAATATCCACCACTTCTGCATCCCCCTCCTTTCCCACTGAAAAAGCTACCGCCATCTCAAGTGAGCAACCAGAACAGACAAGTACAGATATATCGTCAAGTGATGACACATCCATCAGTATAGCTACTGTGTTGCCCACATATTTGTCCACTGTAACCAGTGTCTCTGCATCTTCAATACAGTCAACAGAAGAAGGTCCAATAGAAACACCTTCAGAGGCTACAAAGGAGGAAACATCAATGGACCACACAGTTTCTTCATCGTCTCCATCAACAACTCTGCAAACCCGTGGTTATCCCACAAGAGTCACTTCGACATTCATCGACATGGAGAGTTCTGGGGACTCATTTGTGGATGATGATCTGGGGAGCACTCCTGATGGATCAGGTTCTGAACTACTGATGGAGACCTTTATAAATTCAAAAGTGGGAGTCACTCCTGCCCCAGTTAAGACTGAGATGGTTGAGCAGAGCACATCAGCAGTGCCAAGCTTTGCAACATCAACTTATTTAAGCACAAAGCCAACCATGGATTCAGAATCATCAACCCAACCTCCATACATTACAAGCACAGAGACTTTAACTGTCACTATCTCTGTGTCACCGGGTGGAAGCACAGCTGACCACACACAGGATTTTTTTATTCAGTCCTCCAATGTAACAGATTCATCTGTCTACACAACTGAGTCAACCACAGAAGTCTTGGCTACAAATGAGCATATTGATTCAGCCTTCCCAGAAACAATTACAAGTACTGATGAAACAGTTTCTATAACATCGGCAAAACCTGAAACACAATCAGATGGTTCAGGGGACCTATTAACAGATGTGTCATCAATGTTCAGCACAGTGATACCAAAAGTAATAACGTCGTCACATGAAACAACAACAGGTTCCATTTCAAAATCTGATGTAACAGCAGCTTCTTTCCCCATCAGCTCTGAAGAATCAACCACGGCCCCTTCAAATATGACGATATCCAATTCTGTCTCATTACGGCCTTTGTTGACTGATACATCGAAATCCACCCTAACAATTACTTTGATGGAAGAAAAAAGTTCCAGTTTCCATCCCCCTGGGGTATTCACTTCGAATCCATCAGAAGCCACGGGTGAAACAGAGTATTTTGTTTCAGTAACACCAGGCTCTGATGAGATGGCTACCTCAAAAGAAAGGGAGATTATCCGAGCTACAGAAAGCACTGTGAGTTCTGAAACAACACAGACTCCAAGTCATAGCCGCATGGACGAAAGTAATACTTTAGCTGAGCAAACAAGAGACTACTCCCATCCAACCATGATGCCCAATGCAACCTTAAAGTTAGTCAGTGATCACACTTCAAGTGACACCACCAAGTCAAGCTCAAGCAGTGAATTCCCATCAATTTCAACCGCTTTCCCCTCTATTGTTTACCATTCTGTGACAGACCAACAGATTCTGATTATTAGTCCCACAACCAGCCAAACCAATGCTGAACTAAGTGAACAGACCCCTACAATGATTCTGCATGGGACCAAACCATCAGCAAGCACCACTCGCATATTCACAGAGGAAGCCACAGATGAGGATACGATTTTCTCAACAGTGACAGATGGCATGAAACATGGAAGCCTAGACCCTGGCCTTATTACCAAAGATAATACTATCATCGATGCAGACACTTTTTCTGTGGTTTCCACCATTCAGACTGAGGAAGAAGGAGGTTTCACAGCAGTTACGATGACACCCATGCTGGATGGGACAGAAGAGATAAAAGGTTCTGGAAGTGATGAGGTAATTTCTGAATCCACTCCAGCCACCCTTGATTCAACATCAGAATCCTCTGAAAATTCCTCTCATCGTTCAGAATCAACAAGCAGCTCTGCAGAGATCAAAATGGTCCCAACAGAAGAAGAAGAAGAAGGCAGCTCTAGTAGTTCTAGTGAGTCATCCAGTGCTGAGGCAGTGACATTTGCGCCACAGAGCACGGGGGAATCTAAATTATTGACTGTGCAATATAGCACGTTCCCCACTGCAAGTGCCGACCAAACCACTCAACGAATGGATGCTGATTCTACGAGTGACAGCATTAACGATAAGGAGAGTGGGTCTACCACAGAAATCTCATCCACTTTGCCTCCTTCTCAAGCTTCAAACGAATCAGCTGAAATTGTGACAACAGCAGTGCTTAAAGGTCAAGATACAACAGCAAATGCAAAGACTACTGCTTCTTCACTGTTCCGTACTAAGACCCCAATTGTTTCTGTATCAGATATTACGGGTGAGCCTACTGCCACAGTAAAAGCAGAACAAGGAAGCCTTTCCTCTATATCAGATATCACAACAGAGGAAAGCTCTGGTCAGCCAAGCACAGCTATGTTTACAGAAGAACCTTCTTTGTACAGCACAACCAAACCCCTAAAAGATATGAACACAGAAGAGGCACTGAGACCCACTGCCTCCCTGCATGCCACGGAGGAACCCACCATTTCCTCTGGCACAGATGTGACCAGCAAAGATGACTCATCTGAACAAACCCCACCTAGAACAATGGTCAATGAAACAGTGATGGTGGAACAAGAGCCAATCCCCACTATTTCAGCTACTACAAGTGTAGGAGCTGTGTCATCTCTTTATAGCACCCAAAAACCAGTTATCACATCGAGTCCAGATTTGACTGAGTACTCTACCTTTTCAGAGACTTCCACAGTGTACACATATACAGTAAAGATTGATGAACTGCCTTCCACAAACGTTCCAACTTCACCCCAAGTTACTAAACAGCCATCAGCGGCAAATGGCATTGATGGTGAGAGAGACGGTGACAAGGCAATGGATACAACCACTGACCAAAACAACATCTCCAAATTATCACCGAAAATTATAATAGATGGAAATACTTTATCCACCTCCACGTCCTCACGTCCTCACAGCACAGAGAAAACACTGACTGAAACAGAAAGAGATGAAGCTACTAAGGAATCAACTGAAGAATCAGTCTCATCAATGGAACTTCATACAGCATCGTCTCAACAATGGGTCTCAGTTCCTTCCTCTGCCATCGCAACATCATCAACACCTGTGGACAAAGTTCAATTTGTCACCACTTTTGTGCCGGTACCTGAAGTAACATCATCAGCAGAATCTTATCAGCAGGCCAGGTCGGAGATTACGTTTATACATCATTCCTCAGTCGCTGTCAGCGCAGCGGAAATAGTTTCGGCTACAACAATCACAACTATGGTCTCCAGTGAGAGGACCACCTCCCCTCCTACTGAAAAGGGTGTCACTGCATCAACAACTGATAACTCTTTGTTCAATGACTCATCCAGCCAGTCAACTGCTACCCTAGAAGTTTCAACTTCCGCAGAAAGCCTCCCTGAAAAACAGGATGGTGTTGAAAATACATCTGATAAAACTGAAGCATCGACCAAAGTCCCAATGACCACCTTCTCTAGTGTGGATAAAGTTGTGGATTACAACAGCACAGGGCCTGCTGTGCTTGTAGCCATAACTGAAAGCGGTAAGACACATTCTGAAGAGTCCACACTGAGTTTCAAGGAAGTAACATTGATTCCGGTTACATCACAGGATAACTTATCAACACTTGGCCACACAGAGAACCCAAAAGCTGCCCCCATTTCAGAGATTTCTGAATCAGAAGCCTCAGGGGATGGGACACCTGTTATCTTCATCAGAGAGATGTCCACACTATCCCCTCCGATGTTGATGGAAGAAAGTGAAACGGTAACAAGCAGAGGGCAAACTCCTTATGTGGCACACATCGAGGAAACTTCTACAAGCTCAGAAGAGGAAGGTTTTACATCTCAGACGAAAACAGTAGTTACCCCATTCCCAACCTTGGCCCTGGCTCCCAATCTGACCATAGAGGATAGTATACATAGCATACATTTGACAGCTGCTACATCACAGCTTGATGTCAATATTCAGTTTGTCACAACAAGTTCTCCTTTACAACATCTGACAACCCCTGTAGAATCCTTTGAACAGGCCAGATCTGACGACAGCTTAACCCATGTGCCTTACACCGATCATTCCTCTGAGGATGCACTACTAAGCACAACCAGCCCCCTGTTGCCAATTCAGAAGACAACCCAGAGTTCAACAGCCAACCCTGTAGATGGGTCAACTTCAAAAGACAATTGGACAATTGAACCTCTAAAAGAAGCCAGTTCAAGTAGCACAGAGAGTGAATCGTCAACCTCTACCCCGTTTTATGAAAAAGACCCAGATTATGGCACCCCAGTAGATTATGAAGCACCAGACCTCTCCAAGGTTGAATCGGTCCCGATTTACCCAGGAGCACCTCCAAGCGCTCTGCCACAAACTACTCAGAGCCAGTCTGTTATCTCAGCAGGCAGCGAAAGTGGCTCTGAGGGAAGCACTTCTCAATCATCCGTAATAGCAGGGAGTATCTCTGTTGTGCCTGCAGTGGATCTGGAGAGTGACAAGGTTGAAGACAAAACTGAGCTATCGGCTGCCATCACTAGCCCGCCCTCTATGATAATAACCAAAGCGCCCACTGTTGAGGCCGGTGAAGAATCCACTAAAGAAAAGCCCTCAGCCGCTCCCGGTGAGATCAAGACTGTATTCAAGGCAGATGTTACCACGAGTTTACCGATGATCAGAGAGCCAGGTATGAGAGAGGATTCCATGAGTGTGGACAGAGAAGTGTCTGCCACTACGACCGCAATCGTGCCTCTGGCTGAGACACAAAGCCTGGAAGACGTAATCACATCATTGCATACAACACCTTCTTCATTCTCCAATGAAAATGACACAGTGGACCGGGATGGGACACCCTATACACCTCTCTTCAATGAAGGATTGCCTATCAGTGGAGAAGAACCCAGCAACTCTGCTGAAACTGGACTGGACATAAACCACAGCATCATCGGCGAGACTGTTGAAATTCCAGGTATGTAAAAATCATTTACCGATTTTTTGAATTGTAATTCCAAGGGATCTGAGTTTATGTCTCTGAGTATTTTTATTTAGATGGTTTGTTTTATTTCCACGCAGGTTTTCACTCATGTGTGAACAACATTTGTTTGAATGGCGGTTCCTGCTTCAAGACCGGCAGTACAATTTCATGCAGCTGTCCCCCTGGTTACAGTGGAGTCCGTTGTGAAACAGGTACATCACATATTCTCTCTGTATCCCCTTTCTCAAAACAACAGGCGCTTAAAGATAATTTGATACCACCAAATATGCCTACTCATTTCTGCCTTTTCTGTTATTTCTAGATATTGATGAATGCCAGTCCAACCCTTGCCGTAACGGTGGTACATGTGTTGATGGGGTTGGCTACCATACATGTGTGTGCCTTCCCAGCTACTCCGGCCGTAACTGTGAAGAGGGTGAGTTTAGTTTGAGTACTGTATGACGCAATATTTATATATTTTCCTCAGTTAGCATTGTGTGGTTAACGCATTCAAATATATACAATGACCACATCCCCAATATTAGTTGCTTACTATTTCTATTGTTTATTAAAGTAATTGTTTATATGGTCAACTACTTTGTGAAAGATATTGATTTTATTCAACCCCTTCATCCATCTCAAAATAACTAAATCCCCTAAATCCCTTGAGGAATAAACATAGTCAATGTTAGAGATAACTCTTACATAAATTAGTTATGGTTTAGTCTGGTTGTGAAGACTTCCCCAACAGCAGAACATTCTCTTCTAATATAAACCCTCGCCAATAAGACACAACTGAATCACAAACAGCACCTCCATCTCACCGTGGCAGCTGCTTTTAGTAGTCTCCTATTCTTGTCCGCAGGCCGCCAGGTTACTGAACAGGTAGCTTGGGGCAGCATTGACTGATGGCGTCAGGCAGACAGACCTAGCACACAATACATTACACACTTCATACATTTTCTGTTGGTTGTGTTTAGACATGTCAAACATCCAACTACGGATGTGTTATATTTCACATTGGCTATTTCAGCATGCAAAGAAGTTTCTGTTTAATAGAATGAGAAACAATATAAAAACTGTTACAACTGCTATACAAATACATTTGAATATATGAATTGTTGTGATACGGGCCATAGGAACATGTGAGTGATTCCCCGACTTGTCATTTGATTTATGTAGTCCCCAATGCAGCATAGTTTGATCTTTTAATTGCTCAGCCCAAGTCATCATCCATATTGGCCTGATCGACTGGTGTCCCCGCCCAAGATGTTATTGGGATCACTCAGCAGTGACTCACACCACAGCCCCATTGTATGCTGAGTCCCAGCTGTTGCCCCAAAACATCCTGCTAGTAGAGAAATAAAGCGTACGAAAGTGAGGGGAGAACTGATCAGAACCAAGATGTCTGTTCGGTCCATGTATCAACAGCTGGGTTGAGTCTTGATAAAAATATGTTTTTGAAACAAATGAAGTGAAACAGACCTTAAATAGAAATGTCACCTCATCTTTATACAGTCGTACATATACACACCCACAAACATGCACAGAGACCTTACAAGTAATTAAGAGGCTCCATCAGACTCAATGTCCCAATCTGATTTAATCTTAACGTAATTTTAAGAGTAATAATAATTATGTTTTTTTGCCTTTCCTCTGTTCCTGCCCTCAAGGCCTTGAATGGCTGCAGTTAGGAGCCATAGAAAGAGTTCCATCAAACATTCTTCCCCCTCAATCTTTTGTCTGGGCACATAGTCTCACTCAGAGATAGCAGAGGCCTGAAAATACTCTAGGTTGAAAATACTAAGGTGTTGGAAAGATCAGATTGGGAGTAGTAAAACAGAAGTCTTTAACTATGCATTGTATTATCTTGACCCTGTTGAAAGGCACTGATGATTGGTTTTCTTACCAAAAGTTACAAAAAGGACTTCTGCTAAATGACTAAATCAATGCTCTCTCTCTCTCTCTCTCTCTCTCTCTCTCTCTCTCTCTCTCTCTCTCTCTCTCTCTCTCTCTCTCTCTCTCTCTCTCTCTCTCTCTCTCCTCTCTCTCTCTCTCTCTCTCTCTCTCTCTCTCTCTCTCTCTCTCTCTCTCTCTCTCTCTCTCTCTCTCTCTCTCTCTCTCTCTCTCGCTCTCACTCTCTTTCTCTCCTCTCCCCATCAGACACTGAAACATGTGGCTATGGCTGGCATAAATTCCAGGGCCACTGCTACAAGTACTCTCCCCATAGGAGGAACTGGGACAACGCAGAGCGCGAGTGCAGAATGCAGGGCGCTCACCTCGCCAGTATAGTTTCCCACGAGGAGCAGCAGTTTGTCAACCGTAAGTCTATCACTTTGACGGACAGACGAAAACAAATAGATAAGCTGTGTATGTTTGTGTGCGTTATAAACTAGATAAGACACATGCAAGAGACTGCACTGCTTAACTGGGCTTCTCGATATCAATCATTTCGTAATGTATTCTAACTTAATTATAAAATGTCTTATCCAAATGAGCTGAGATTACTAACAACCATAGAACAAGAAACTAATGCCTATGTGGCGTCACACTTTCTGTCTCTATTTTGGTAATGCCACACACACTTTCTTTTTTGAACCAATGTTTCCTCTCACCGAAAAAGTCCTAATAAGGGTAAATTCTCAGAGGGAGCCGTCAACCTGCTCCTAACCAAGCTCTCTATCTCTCTCTGCCCCTGCATCGCAGGTCTGGGCCAGGACTACCAGTGGATAGGCCTGAACGATAAGGTGTACGACAGCGACTTCCGCTGGACCGACGGCAACCCTCTGGTAAGAACCGGAGTCTTTTCTCACACTATTTTATCTCAACAAACATGGCACAGAGTCATTGTAAATATTTGGACATGATGTTGATGAGAAAATGGCGTCACCATCCGGGGTAGGAGTTGCTCCTCCGCATGGAAGTGACCGAATGTGGTAGGGATGGGAACAGTGGTGGCCTTTTCATGGCGGATTCTCCCCCTGTCATGTGTGGGTGTGTGTGTGGGTGTGTGACAGAGAACAAGGAACAAGTGCAGATGTTTGTTTCGAGTTGGTCACTGCGACTCTGTGCAGCCCTGGCTGCAGTAGGACAGGTCATGTTATTTCAAATTTGGTCTCTCCCCCAGAGGGTGCCATAAAGGAGGGAATGAAGCGGCAGGTAGCCCCCCACAGTCAGGGGCAGGAGTTGGGGGTTTTGACCGCTCTGCGGTGTGCCTAAGTGGGAGTGCGTTTGTTTGTTTTGGCTTCTGGCTGAGGAACCTCAATCCCCCTCCTCTCACACACTAGACAGGAAAGTGGTTAATTGCTATGCATCCATGTCGTACGGAGTGATGTCCTCACTTCAAAGAACCCCCCCCCCACCCCCGACAACGCCAGAGATAAGGCGGGAGGCATCTAGATGGCCCGAGGAAGGGTATGGAAGAGAGAGAGAGAGAGAGAGAGAGAGAGAGAGAGAGAGAGAGAGAGAGAGAGAGAGAGAGAGAGAGAGAGAGAGAGACCCTGACCCCCCTCCCCCCCAGCTTGAGTGGAGGAGGAGGTTGGGTGGTGGTGGGGAGGGGGTGGGGAGGGTGTGAGGGACACTGTCTAGGGGGAGCGCATGACAGGCGTGGACAGGTATCGCTCGTCCGAGCCCAACACCCGTCCGGAAACCCAGCAGGCAGCCAGCCAAGCCCAGCCACCCATCCACCCACCACCCACACACACGCACACACACACACACACACACACACACACACACACACACACACACACACACACACACACACACACACACACACACACACACACACACACACACACAGATGGACAGCACCTGTGCCTGGCTGTGGAGAGACAGGGAGAAAGAGGAAGTTGTGCAGAAACCTCCCAGGGGGAGGGCCGGGGTAGGGGCTAGGTGGGTGGTCGCCCCACCTCGTGTTTCTCAATAGAAAAAGGATCCTGTAGTAGACCACCACAATTGGAACAAAGTTGGCATCTGGAGTAGAGCGAGTCAGTACTATAGCTGTGGAGGATGAATGTATCAACACAGCCATCTGTTGCACATGCAGTGTGTGTGTCTGTGTTGGTATTTGTGAGTGTGTGTGTGAGTGTGTGTATGTGTGTGAGTGTGTGTGTGTGTGTGTGTGTGTGTGTGTGTGTGTGTGTGTGTGTGTGTGTGTGTGTGTGTGTGTGTGTGTGTGTGTGCGTGTGTGCGTATGTGCGTGTGTGTATGTGTGTGAGTGTGTGTCATACCTCTATTTATTTATTTGCATATGCGTACTACTTACACATTAGTGTGTGGGAATCAGGATTTAGCAAAGTACGGACATAGGACTGATTATTGATTTTGATGATTGGTCATTAAGGGTCTACTGTGTGCCTGGGGTGGGGGAGGGTAGGGATGGGGAAACCATTGTGTTGAATTTGAGTGAATGGGGCAGGAAGCCAGTAGCTTTGCTCAGCATAATAACAGGGTTGCAGCACCTCAAGGCATGGATGGAGGTGTGGGGTGGGGGACAGAGCTTTGAAGGGACTGTTTGAACCTAGAGGGCGTTGACAGCCCGCTGGTGCTGTCCAAGTTGAGGGAGCTAGCCTCACTGGCTGCAGCTGTGTGTACATTATTGCAGGAATGTGCAAATCAACATTTTTTGGAATATTGTGCGTATATAATGCGGATGTTTCGGGATGGTAGGATCTGTGATGTCATGACACAGCGCTTGACATGACACATGTCAATTATAACATACTATAATAAATAGCCTAAAGGAAACCTCCTTTCTGCCTTCTGCATGTGTAATATAGAGTATTTCCACCTGATTGCACCTGCCGACTATATTTATTTCCTCTTTATATTCACGTTGTTCTTAATAAAAAACCCTTTCATGGGTGCTTCTTTAAAGAGAGGTATGGCGATTTATTATAAAAGATTGATAGATTCCAGTGTGCAGATGCTGTGGCTCCATCTTGTGGCCTTTCGGAGTAGCTACAGAAAGCAGTAAACTACAGATTGGAAACCCTATTTCCAAGAGCAGCAGTGCAATATCTCTTTTCCCGGGACCACTTCCAGAGCGAGAGATAAGGTCTAACTTTATAGCCTCTGACTTGTTAACCTCTGCCCTAAGAGTGGTGCTAGTTTGATATCATAAGCTTATCGACTCTTCCAGTTTTACTTGGAAGATAAGGAAGGTCCTTTTATGTTTCAAAATAACACCCAGCACCGCATACACAATGATCTGATTAATACTATTATTATAACGCTATTATTAACGTCAATGAAAAAAAAAAAAATTGATAGGCTACAAATTTAAAATCTAGTCATAGTGATGCCCCTAGACCACTTTCAGTTGTGCTTTTTGCAATGACTGGCCTACTAGCTACAAACAAAGCTGTTGGAACATATGTATGAATTCAACAAATCATCCTGCAACGAAGACTCACCCGTTGCACTTTTCTCCTTTCAGCAATATGAGAACTGGAGGCCCAATCAACCGGACAGCTTCTTCTCCGCCGGGGAGGACTGTGTCGTGATGATCTGGCACGAGGACGGACAGTGGAACGACGTACCTTGTAACTACCACCTCACCTACACCTGCAAGAAGGGCACAGGTACAAAGAAATCACCAAGCACCCCCAAATTGTGGATTATCTTACCTAAAATTGTATGAAATGTTTTTCTTTTACGCTCTTGCCATCACTGTGATATTTAATAATCATTCTCTCCTTTCGCTCACTTGTGTTATGCTTGGTTACCCAGTGGCCTGTAATCAGCCCCCTCTTGTGGAGAATGCACGTACCTTCGGCAAGATGCGGCCACGCTATGAAATCAACAGCCTTGTGAGGTACCAGTGCCAGACCGGCTTCGTTCAGAGACATGTGCCAATCATCCGTTGCCGTGGGGATGGACGGTGGGATACGCCCCAAGTATCCTGCATGAATCGTGAGTACACCGCAAACATCAACTCACAATTTAAATGTCGAGTATTTTTAGGCTATCTAAAAACAATAATAATCATCATTATATGGAGGTGAGGAAATTTTGCTCATGTTTTTTCTTCTCAAATCTTTCCTACTCTAGCCTCAAGTTATCAGAGGGCCTTCACCAGAAGACATCAACACACTAGCCTGTACAGCATCCACAACTTCAAAAGGCCAGAGGAGGCCATCAACTATCAACGCCAGCCAAGACACAGGGGGAAAAGAGACAGGACTGGTAACAAGTTGAGGATGAGGAGACAGTGACCGCCATTAAACATGGACTAAACTGCACATGGCACATGGTGTGTCAATAAGAAATAATTCCTGCAAGAAAAGGACAAGAGAAATCTCCTCTGTGAAGATCAGTGGATGCAATTTTGGATGGCAAGTCGAGCCTTTAAGTGCCTTAAGAAGACTTGTTGTTGGAGGTCATTCGGTTATAAAAAGGAGAAAATGCAAAGATGGATCCTTTCAGCTGGCTACTGGAAAATAACATTCATTTTTAATTCTCCAATGCTGCCACTTTAAGAACTTTAAGCTGATGCATTCATGACCAAATAATAATAATGTACTTACTTTATATTTTATTTTTTTACAGTGTCTTTCTGAAATCACCAAAGTATTCCTTACACAGATACCAGAATTCCGCTTTTTTTCTATATTGTAGCGCTTATGTAATGTGAAGATCTTATTGTGGGGAGTAATGCAAGCAGAGACCTGAATCCGCTTAATGAGTGTGTGTACACACAGTCATCAAAGTAGACTTATCCAGCTGTGTTCTTTGTTTAAATCAATTGTGTGGTCTACAAGAGCAGATCAGTAGAGCAATCAGCTGAACGACACAGGACAATACACAGGAAAATCCTTGGTACATCTGCAGTTTATTTGTCAAACTGTGTAAGTTATTGCAGCAACAGTCTTTCACTGTTTAACGATTTGTACTAATACATCTTATCCAAGCTTGTGGTTAAACAAAAACACCATGCATTTTTTAAATGGCAAATATCTGTGTTTTCTACAACTTACAATATCTGTAAAACTACATAATTATGACCTAAAGACTCTTCTTTTAGGGGCATAGCTATGCATAATTCCTGTTACCTTTTCCTTGCCTTGTGCTAATGTCTATCAACAGTTGAGAGAATGTATTTTGTGAATCAATAAGACTTGAACCTGATGCCTGTTAAACCAGAGATGCTTATAATTTATTTCCAAGCTGCTCAAAACTGTATGCCTTTACAGATAATGTAATATTCAGTAACCTGGGCCAGCAGTTCTCTTTGTGCATACAGAAAATGTCGACCAGCAAGCAAAAGAGCTTGTGTTTATGGAAGATGACATGCCTGTGAAGATGATACTTTACTTATAAATACATTTAAACTATACATAATTTCATAAAAAGACAACAGTGGATGAAAGGGTAGGCACCATCCATTGTACTTGTATTCTCACGTTGCAATGGTGATGTTGTTTTGTTACAAAAGGATTTCAGATTTTTTATTTTCTGTCTGAGTGTATGTGTGTGTGTGTGTGTGTGTGTGTGTGTGTGTGTGTGTGTGTGTGTGTGTGTGTGTGTGTGTGTGTGTGTGTGTATGTGTGTGTGTGTGTGTGTGTGTGTGTGTGTGTGTGTGTGTGTGTGTGAATGTGTGTGTTTCTTTCAGCATTCAAGTGCACATAATAGCATTATATATTTAAAATTTAAAATGTGAATGTCTGGGATGTTTCTGAATTGTTTTCGTTTTATTGTAAGCTTTTCTTTTCTGTTTTCCACCATTAAAGAAATAAAAAAGGAAATGAATATACCTTTCATTGCGATGTGCTATAATGCCTTTTATTGCTGTTAAGGGTAAAGTTTTACTTTTTTTAACAGCTTCATCGATTAAGTAATTGATGTGTAGCCTACTTCCAATATAGACAAAGAGAGACCATACAAGTTGAATTTGGTGCATTTCCCCTACTACCATCTAATAAGTTATCCTTTATAATGCTATCAGACCAATGGTGCATGTTATTCCGCTGTATAGAGACATTTATTTATATTATCTGCCGCAGTAAAAATGCATAGGCTATAATGGAAGAATGACTCTGAAGCAGATTGAATATTGCACATCAACTATTGACACCGCAATCACTTCCTCAAGTGTTTATTTAGCTTTTGTTCTGCTGCAGTCTTTGAATTCCACTGCCATGTTTTCAAACAACAGGAATCTCTATCTGACAACCCACTATACTTTTCAAGGTGTTGGAAAGACAACTGTAAACAAACAATTTGCATTAGACCATCACTTTACATTTTTGGCATTTAGCATTATTTGGCATTTAGCAGACACTTTTATGTCAAGCGACTTATAATGGTCCGTACACACATTCACACACCGACAGCGGTGTCAACCATGCAAGGCGACAGCCCCATCGGGAGCAGTAATAAATGTCTTGCTCAGGTACACTCAGCTAGCAGGAGGATCACCGGGGATCAAACTAGCTACCGGTTGCAGGTCAACCCTCTCTGTCTACTTAGCCAAGCCGACCCACAGTGTAATTTCCAGGGTCCAAAGGCCTTGAGCAAGTTAGCTTAGCAGAAAAGATTTCAGAGCATTGAAGTTCAAGCCTCTTTATGCCACTGTTGCAACTGCAAGGCATCGTTGATTGAAGATTAACATTTGTTTTGCCTCAGGCTTCTGTAGTTGCCTCTCTTTGATCAGCCGCTCTGTCATCGAGTTTGTCTTGTCATTAAAGTTAAATACTAATGTTCCATTATGCAACCTAGAGGAAAAATACTTTGGTTGATTAACAGTGCAAATGCAATGTGTATGTAGCCTACTAGCCTACTAAATTAGACATATATTAATGAGGCTTTCTTTTTAAAATATTTTTATTTTATTCAATTTTTCTGATCTTTCTGTGCTGTTTCTTGAGTTTATTTTAACAATCTGCGTTCATTAACCTTTGGCAATAATCTGGATACCCGCAAAGAAAGTTGAAATATGTGCCGAGTCACATAATTGCTAGATGGAAAATGGGGGTTGATCTGACTTAATGTAACTGTGAATCTGTTTTTATGTGAATCTGAATCTGTTATGGTTGAGGTAGCATGGACTGGGCTATATAATAAGGTTCTGCAATATCCTTGGGTCTTTCCATCCATGGGAAAACCTCATGCCATCTCTTTGCTCATGCTTAGTTCTGCAGGATATCGAGTTGCTAAGTGGCTGGCATTCCATGATGCATTGCGGTATCCTGAACATTATGAACACTGGTTAGCTGTAGGAGCCCAGCCTATGATCAAGCTGCCATCGGAGAAGCATACACATGTACTTTTTTGAAGAGTAAAAACAACCATGAAGTAAGTAATACAAAACGCAAAGCTGTCAAATAATTTTGTAAATTTATTTGCCATATTTTGCTACCATATCACTGTATCTTTAAAAAAGTATCCAGGACACTTCGGTCCAAGAGCGGTCTTCCCAGCAGAAATGCCAGACCTAGGTAGTAAACCTGGTTTGGTCATACAGCACGTGTAAACTATCAAATAGTGATTTGAGTGGTTTACTGAAATGTTAATACCTTGTGAGAAAATCACATTAACTTATTTGTCTAGCGTCCGTGATGCTGTAGCATTTGTAGTCCGAAGTGAGACGTAATTGGTTGCATCTATCGGGCGGCACAACTACAAGGATTATGCATCGAACATCGATTTGCTTCTGACATCAGCAAATTGATCAATGAACCAGTAAGATTGATAGATATCATGAAGATATTGATATTGATAATATATTGATAGATAATGTCTATTATTCAGGATGAATTGCTGTAGTCTACTTAATAAATTCTTAGTCTGGGACAGCTCTAAATGGGGCTCATCCTTTTGACTACATTAACGAAATTCTCTTGTCATACAGTTTGCATCTGTATGCAGATGACACCATTTGCTACTGTTGGGTTGACTTTGCAGTTGGAGCTGTAAAATATATTTGACATTTCCAGGGTACACACCTCAAATTGTTATTATCTAAGAAAATAAATATATGCTATTCTCCAGAGCCAAGAAATTTGATTTATAGTAACGTTCAGATCACTACTTTAGAGTTTTTGAGAGTCCCTCACTTTAAATAATGTGGCACTTGGATGGGTCGTCATTTACTTTCAAAAGTCATGTTTTTTACAATAACAAAAATTCATGGACAACAACAACAAAAACATAAATATCTTATTTAAAAACTTTATTTTTTTTAATTTCAAGAGCCGTTGCAGATCGAAAGGTAATTTACATTGTGAATACAACCTAACAAAACCGTTTCCTTTAGTTAAACATGAACCAGCAGGAGGGAAATTGCCAGGCTAGAAGTTAATGTTGTTATAATTTAGCCTATCATTAGCCTAATTCCTTAATCTTTGGGTCTTGGCTTTGGAAAGTAAGACAAGAGTACATCCTTAAATCAGTGCTATGTCACTAACAATTGTGTTAAAGAAATTGCAGTCTAAATGTGAGCACTAGCATGTGTTAGCAGCACATGTACCCATAAGTATTAGGACATTTTGTCGTATTTTTTGGTCTACACCCAACTGAACAAGCTAACAGCTGAAACACATTCAAACCAATTTGTGATGAACACAAAACCAACCTCCCACATGCAGTACACAAATGAACAACACAATATATTTGAACCACTGAAACAGGTTTTCCATAGCTTTTACACATCAACAGGTATTACCGGAGACTGCAGTCAAAAAGTACCAGTCCACTCACTTACATTCATTTTCTCATCACATCACTTCTCAAAGGTAAAAAAAAAAGGACTTTTGCATTTTCAAAAGTAGAGGAAACAACATTAGTGGGAGAGAGTGAGTACAGTTAAAGTAATGCAGTTAACAGTAAGAAAAGTTATATATAACTCTGAAACTGTGAAGTCATGTTGAACTTTGTTACATCATTTAGCAATGAACAACACATTTAGATATTTAGAGCAAATAAGTTACAATGTAGATGTTTACAATGAACATCTACATTGTATCTTATCTGCTCTAGATATCTTTGTTCATAGTCAATCTTTCTACGAGGGACAAATCTTTCTGAGGAGTTTCTGAACCATATTTTGTGTTGTCAAACTTTGTATACTGTATTGCTGAAAGGTCTGAGAAATTAATACACTTGCAAAACTACAAAATGTAAATGTAATAACTGCTGGATAAAAATGACGATATTTATTAGTTTTGAAAGATTCAGATAAAAAAAAAAAATCACAGTTTCAGAAAAAGGAAATGAGTTCATGCTAATTCATGCTTGTTAAAATCCCACAATTAACATTCAGCTTTAATGCTGATATTTTTGTACTCGTTGTGGTAATTCCTCTTTGGTGGCTAACACTTCCTTAATTTCTACGGCCCCCGGCGGCTTCAGTGCTCCTGTGGCTTGAAGCAGTACACGCCGTAGAGCTTCTGCTTCTTGTCCGGGAAGCCCAAGAAGCGCACGGCGGCCTCCCCTGCGCTGCAGTTCTTGCGGGGTCTGGAGATGGGGTAGCGGACGCTGCTGTCGGCCAGCCAGCCAGCGTCACACCGGTCGTAGCCGTGGAGCTTCCATGCGGCGTACATGTGGCCAACCGTGGCGATCTCTGCGTTGTCGTCCAAGCAAGCCTGCAGAGCCTCATCAAAGGTCAGCCTCTCGGGCTGCTCCAGCCAATAGAAGGTCCCTGGGGAGGGGGGGTGAACACAAGGACAAACGATTACAGACAAGTAAATCGTTTGAAAATGAATCGAAAAAAGAACGGCCACACCCAAAGTTAGGGCTGTACCCTAGGGCTTAAGATAGAGGAATTTCATTACTTATGAATTATGGATAGATATATCAATCTTGACACGCCGTGCTTGTTAACCTTTTTTTGTAATCACATTTTTGTTTTGCATGCAAATGATTGTGTTATTGTATGCAACACAAGGATGTTAATGAACGTAACGGTCAAGACTCGTTGATTAATCCGTCAATCTCATCAACCTGAGTTAAAGTTAGAAAGATATTGGATATTCATGCTCCGTAATAAAGCCTTTATAAGCAAGATCCAAAGTGGGTTCTGCTCTGTGTAGAGGTCTCAACTGAAAAGTGAGTCAAAAAGGTAGGGGATGCCTGGTCAGGTTCCAGCACTTAACACCACTATACCTTCTGTGATTTGGACAACTGAGTGTGCCCTTCGCACTCGCTTTCGTCGTTTTGTTATGGAGCATGAATATTTGTCTGAATTCAAATATCTATTCAAAATTCTGTTCATACATATCAACAGAATTTCTGTTGTCATCAACTAATGTTACGGTTGGATTTGGTCAATGGATTTTGTGCATTCAATCACATGCTTGCATGTGTGCCAATGTGCATGTACAAATGGAAATTTGGCATCTTTTCATTATCAAATTATCGATTCAACTGATGAATCGAGTCAACTCAGAAAATTCTGAGCTGGGTACAGCCCTACAAAAAATGACTATACAGCAATTGCAAAACCTTTTACCTTCAAGCACAGGTTTGAAGCAGAAAACGTCGTAGCGGCTCTTGGACTTGTCGCGCTGGCCGTACGACCGGAGGCCGGCATCGCTGCCGGATCCGCCACAGGGCTCGCGGGGCTTGGTGACCGGGTACTGGACGGTGCCGTCGTTCAGCCAGCCGGCGTTGCACCAGTCAAAGCCGCCCCTCCACGCCTGGAAGAGCTGGTCGAAGGTGGCCACCGTCGAGTCCTGGCTCAAGCAGGCCTGCTCTGCGTCGTGGAAGTTCAGGTTGTAGCGGCCCAGGCGGGGGGAGTATGGGAATACTACACCTATTGTGGACAGAGGACATAACAAATGTTGGACTCTCTATGGCTGGTTCAAACTACACGATTTCAGCCCGATTTTGCCCCGATTCGTTTGTCGCAGACATATTTGCGAGTCGTACACGATTTTGAAAGGTCGGCGTCGAGACGAGGTCTTGTAATGTGACATGCTTGCGATCTGCGATGTTTTTTCATCTGCGACGTTGGAAAACCCCACGACGAAAAGTTTGGCACGTCAGAATTTTTTGGGGAATGGCATGACGTAGGTATCCATTGTTGACATGAGGGAATCCCGCCACCAGTTGCGTGATGGAACCCCACGAACAGCTGGAGCTCACGCGCAGTGTTTACCAACTGACTTCACTGGGGTAACTGCTACAAAAATGAATATGATCAAAAGAAGAATGCTAATAAAGAAAACGAGAGAAAATGGAACAACATAATGGAGACAACTTTGGTTGAAATGTGGCAGCAACGTCCCTGTATTTTCGACGTGTCCACAAAGGAGTTCCAGGATAGGGTGAAGGGATACAGCCTGGCGAGAAATAGCCGACGCCCTTGGCGTCGGCTATTTCTCGGCTATTTTACCCGGTAAGTCGACCGGTAAGTCGACCTACCCGGTAAGTTTGGAGTCAACTACTGTTGACGTGCTAATAGCTATCATAACCTATCCTAAACCTCAAACAGCCAGCATAATGCCTAGTGCTAGGTGATCGGAATCCATTGTTGACGCTCTGTTGCTAGGCTACGTTGTTGCTGCGGGTACTTTGTATCGCTCATGTCAGGCGCAACGTAGTCTCGCAAAGCCAGACCAAACTACAACTAGTAGAATGGTCTGGAACCACGCTACCTCGAGCCGTCTATCCTTGGGGAAACTGGGCGGGCCTGTTTATATTTCTTTAAACCAATCACAATCGTCTAGGGTGGGGCTAAGCCCGGGAAGCAGCAGCGGTGTCCATGCAAAATATTGCCGGGGGGAAATGCCAGCAACCGGAAGGGGAGGAGTAGCAGTGAAATCCGACGCTAGGCGATAGACGCTGTCCACTTCCGTTCAGCCAGACTAGGCGAAACGCAACTACTGTGAAGAGTTGCTGCATTGAGCAGATATAAAAACTACTGGAACCTTTATGACAAAAATGTTAAAAAACATTTATGTCAGTTATAATAATAATACATTTAATTTAGAGGCGCCTTTCAAGACAGGTTATGAACCTTAGATAAATATCTTACAAACGTGAATGATACAAAGTAGAGAGCATCGCACCCTCGAATCTTGTAGTGTGGCCAGTCTTCCGACGAGACAAGGCCCGATTTCCTGGCTCTGTGATTTTATAGTGTGACATGTTAAATCGTGGAGGAATATCTGAGAATCGTGTAGTCTGAACCAGCCAAATAAATAACCAATCATAACAACACAATGAATCATGTGCTAAATCCTAAATTGGTCATCAGCACTGGACTGTGGTCCTTTAAATTCATATGTTTTCTGTTCAACTCACAATTTTCATCTGCTGCCAAATGATGAAATGCAGGCTGTGTGGTTTCTGGGCCTAATACTGCGGTGTCTCAAGGGATACTGGTGTTGCTGCCATACAATCTCCTGGGTTTTACCTTTGCCATCTCGACTGTGAAAGGAGTCATTGTCTCCACAGAGGCCAGGCTACTCCAACTGCCTGATTAAATGGCTGTCGGTCCTTGCAGGACTTAGATCATATCGCTCAAGTTAGTTAGCTAACAATTGCTGTGTATTCATTGAACAAGGTACTTTCAGCTATTTTATTGCAAGGGCTTAATATAATGTAATATTATGTAATATAATATATTTCCGAGAGTTTATATAAAGTTATTTACTTCATTCACATGTGTAGAATATATATTGACCATTTGCCCTGATATTGTCAATGCAAGATTTAATGGAGGGTCTGTGTATGGGTATTTTTATGATAAAATAGACATCAAGGAAAAAACATAATATAATTATTAAAATTCATCATTGAATGTCGAACTAGACTATTGCGGACCAACATGTGCGAGGGAACAAGATGCTATGAAATCAGACAAATCTTTCTAAGAGCTGTGATGGTAAATAAAAAATATTTACCATTTATGGGGTCAGCTTCCACCAACAGGGTAACATCGTGGATGACTTCTTCCATTCCCCTGAACACCTCGCATCGGAATCGACCGCTGTCGCTCGCGGTGACGTCCATGATCGTTAATGAGGCGTCTTTCTCATCAGCGCCCTGCAGGAAGGCACGGCCGTTGAACTCCCCAAAGCTCTTAGTGTGGATACCCAGTGACACCAGGATCTCCTCTTCGTCCAAAGTCTCGTCCTCAGGCACCCGGCTCCACTTGACCCTAATACCGATGTTGGCGAATGGCGTCAACTCCGAGTCGCCATTGAGCCGGCATGGCAGGGTGACGTTGGCCCCGGCGCTGGCAAAAGCTGGGGAAAAAATAAATAAAGTTATCCCCTAAAATTTGTTACATTAAGAAGGATGAATTAGTTATTTGTAATGGGATCCCAGCAGAAGGGGAATTGGGTGACTTGGAGAACAATGGGAGAATACCTGTGGTCTCAACCTTCTTATTAAATTCAAGTTTCTATCATGTTTTACGTAGCCTACAGCAAAGGACATACAAACACAAAACCGTTTCTCTGCTACCAATCAACATTTGTTATGCAGCCTAGATTCTGTCTTGATAATTAGAAGCTGCAGTTGGACGCCATATGTCTTCAGAGCCTGAAGCCAAACCCTTGCATCTGTTTCCTGCCAAACTTCCTGCTATCATCTTTGCATGTATCAGCTGTTTGTTGTTTTGCAATATTTAACAATAAGACAATATTGCACACCAATAACAAGTGTTAAGTACTTATCTAATATGTGTTACAACCAGAACAGGAATACTGATGGAAGTATTCCAACTGATTATTTTATCTTCAAAACCATCTTACAGGTGCTATGCTTATTTTGGTACCAAGATTACATTTTATAGTTGTGCAGATATACCCTTTTTCTTTGGGTATGTGATTTTTTTAGAAAAACAGGCCTAGTGATGAAGAGGTTAGCCTGACAGAAGAAAAGGATCCCACAGTGTTTGTGCAAACCTCATGGCCTCCTGGTTTATTTAGCTTAGAGGGTCCTACCAAACTGGGCCCCTGGAGGAATGAAGGATATACATGACAACTGACCCTATGGCCTCTCCTCAAACACTCCACTAATAACGGTCATGCTCGGTAGAACCCTTTAGTGAGCAGAACAGGACCTTAACTTTAAGTGTAAAACATCTGGAATTTTTGTAACTGAGGGCTTATATTATTCATATGTATATGTTTGCTTTGTGCTGAAGATACCAGTGTTCTGATTTTCTTTTGGATGAAGATTCAATGCGGTTAATCCTTCCCAAAACGTGAACATATTTTTTTTTGTTTTTTTCATCTCCTTGAAGCTCCTCTCACTGACTTCCTCCAGCAATCTTCGCCAGAGCCACAACTGGAAAGAAGGATTTTTTTTAACAAGCACAAACCTTTCCCACATGGACGCAACCCCCACCTTGTCAACTCACCAAGGCCTGCCAGCCTTGTTCTCCCCATTACCCACCCAGACAGGCCCCTCATCATCCCCCATGCCCCCTCTACCCTCCCACTTCCGCTCCAAGTGCGCGACAGACATGGGTCTGGATTTTGTACTGCTTTGCTGCATTAAGATGTTATTGGTGCTGCCGACAAAGCTATCCTATGTACCTTTACTTTTCCAGATTTTATCGCACTTCTATTTTTACCATTGTAAAAAATTCTAGTGCTGGAAATCCTAAATTCTTCCCAAAAGCATTAAAATCATTACTCCTGTCTCAGTAAGTCAGTCAGTAAGTATTCCGTCACTTTATGTTGCCTCGTAAATTCAGTGTTTGGTTAGCAGTCATATAAAGTTGGACTGGATCCAGAATGACTCAACTGCTCATCAAAACCCTGGGCGCCGACAGCTGATGTCACCACTGACAGGTTACCAGATGAAACCAGGTCCAGGACCAGAAATTATGTCTGGGAGTTTCCATGGCCTTTTCAAAGAGCTTTAAGGGAACAACAAGACCCTTTGTCCATCAAGGCATGAAAAAGATTATCCTGGTTGAGGAAAAACTATCCACTGGAAGAGATTTGTATTTTATCAAACTAGTGTCTCAAGGGGACATTGAAAAAACGAACAAAGCAACTTTCTTTCAAACATGACGGCTATGCTTGATTGTTGAGTTTATCCACCAAGTGTTGCATTTTCATTGTTTATTTTTTCTGTCTTCTCTGAGGTCAAAGTTCAGGCTTTTGGAGCAATTGTATACACACATCGGTCAATTCATTCTCAACCATGTCATTCGGTGTATACTATGTACAGAGAAGCAGGAAAAGAAAATAAGTAACTTCACATGTGTATGGCAATAAAAATGCGGAAGCCAGTACCAACGGACACTTTATGACCACTGGTACTGGCTATTTTATGACCGCCAACTCTTTCTAAGGTTTTTGCCACTGATTGAAACCATCTGCTGCTTTGCAGCCTGTGGTGTTTAATTAATGCAATATACAATAAAGTTGTCATAGTCAACTGTGTCAACTATATATCTGGAATCTCAACTATGCCTATAAAACCTTTCCAAGAATAATGTGCATTGTTGTATCATTGTATTTTAGTCATAAAAGCGTTAATTTCTCTAATGAACAAGTAAACCCTGTGACCATTATGATTCAGAGCTCCTGCCTCATTTGTTTTCCATGGCGTGTAAAGGCAGAGCATCTTGAAACAGCTTGAAACAGCTTGTTTTATATGAACTTACAGCCCTAGCTCTTGCCCTGGACTGCCTGTGTAAATATGGGGGAATTAACAAGCACAGCTGGGGTACACACAGCAGGGAGCCTCCTACATACTCATTCCAATAAACTTTGCGCATGTCACACGCATAACATAAACGGGAAATGCGTGTGTATGTGGGTGTGTGTGTGGGTGTGTGGGTGGGCGGATGGATGGGTGGGTGGGTGGGTGGTTGGGCGGAGGGCGGTGGTGTGTATGAGTAATTCCTTAATTAACCTCTGAATGCGAGCATCAATTACAGCAAAAATCCATGTTCATCTTGGTCCTATACTCCTCTACTAGAGCCGCCTGCCCAACCCCCTTTGAAAAAAATCCCCCGGCTCTATGGGTCTTAGCAACAAAGCAGAGCCAGGGTAACTAAGAAACAAAACAGGCTGTTAACAGGCCATAGCATTAACAGCCCATTACCTCACAGGGGAAAGATGGCGTTATTTGGACAGTTTTCAGAACGGTGCCCCTATGCATACAGTGAGCAATAAATCTTGACGCAGCTCCTGTCAGCTGCCTGTGCTGTGTCGGGTTTCAAAGAGTGACTCAATCTGCCGGGAGCGGCTACGCCCTGGGAATACTAGGTACTAAATGGGTTAAGAACCTTCTCAGCTGGCCAATATAAATATATACTGCATGGAACCACAACCCTGACCTAGCATGGCGCAAAACGGACATAAAGCATCAGAAACCGACACATGCAAATGTAAACACATGCACAACAAGTCCCTCAACTTTTTGAAACACATGCATACAGACTGATATACCTGCACACCCACGCGCACATGCGCACACACACACACACACACACACACACACACACACACACACACACACACACACACACACACACACACACACACACACACACACACACACACACACACACACACACACACACACACACACGCCTTTCCCCATTCATTTCAGTCTTTGAAACTCATTTGCATGTCAGAAACTGATGCATACATTAACGCAAACACACAGGCACACATAAAGACTGCTGGTCGTATCTTGCCAATGGGAGGGACCTTAATGTTTAGGCAAGCATCGTTGCCATACAGACGTCCCCCTACTGAGACATTTTCACCTTCTTAGGAGAACACAGTGTGAGTTGGCATCCAAACATTTCTGCTCATTCAGATTCAGAAAGGCATGAATTAGTACTCAGTACATATCAATAAGGATTCCATTTTGGTGCAGCAAACTACCGTACCTTTTCTAGCTGGAGCAGTGGGCTAATTATAATAGTTTACCGTAGCAGCGACTGCATTTAAATGTGACTTTAAAGTTCTGGGTGTAAGATTGTCAATATGCCAATGTACTCCCAAAGTTTATTTGAAATGAAAAGTTTTGTTGCAAACAGAAATAATAATTAAACCACAATGATTGGAAGAGCCTATCTTTCTAAGGATTGAAGTTGGAAAATGAACGTGTGATTTACTTGTGCCGCTCCATTCATTCTGAACCATCCATTGAAAATTCAAGGGGAGGGGAACTAAATAAATCAGCTTGGTTGCCCAGTTTCAGCTAGACCTATATTGGGAGTGCAGCCATTAGTATGGATCACATTCAGTATTATGTGCTGTGAGCCTTCATGAGTGACAGGGTGATTTATTCGTTAGCTAGACTCTCGTGGTACTCTGTATGCAGAAAGTCAATGAGTCAGTGGTGAGTCACATCGTGTATGTTACCCTAGAGAGGGTTCCTTTGCAGTACAATAACTCCCTTGTTACACAAGGCCGTATTTAGTCTCCCCCCCACACAATCACACACACACACACACACACACACACACACACACACACACACACACACACACACACACACACACACACACACACACACACACACACACACACACGCACACACACACACACACAGTTCTTTCTCTGTTCCTTTTTGGTACCAGTGCAGGGACAATCTACATTTACACATAGCTGAACTAAAAATAGCAGGAATAAATGTCTGGGTCTATTAAAAGGATATCCTGTTGCACATGCTTGTGTATTCAGAAACTACATGCATGCGAATGCACATGCAACGTAACTGAAACCAACATATTTTTTTCTTACCTTGCGTTGCGTTCTGTTCGTCGCTGTACACACCACATACCAGGGTGAAGGACAGTAAGGTGGTGGAAAGCAGACTCAGCATTTTCTTTCTTTTTTTTTCAACTCAAAGAGGCCCCTTAATTATAAATTTAGCACAAAATAACCTGAACGTAAATATTCAGATTTTTTTCAAAATTGTTTAGCTGGTGCTATTTCTAAACTTTTTTTCTTCTTCTTCTTCTTTTCTTCTCTCCTGACTGATTTCCCTCTGTCTGGAGCAGCAGCCGGGCTCAAGTGCTACTGGAAACTTAGGGCTCATCAGAGGTCCAGAAAGTGGCTTTTATTGAAGCCTAGCCTGATTTAGACCACTCCCCCTACCCCTGGCCCATCACCCTGCATCCCCCACTCTAGTACCCGCTCCCCGTTAGAAAAGTAACAGACAACAATGCCACTCTATAGAACTGATGTTTAGACAGCCCCGACCGTTTAATGGGGAGGCAGTGTGTTAGATGTGCTGATTGGTTGTCATGGTTACCCCTGTGCATCTATCAACACAAATGTACATACAAACACACACACAAACACACACACACACACACACACACGCACACACACACACACACACACACACACACACGCACACACGCACGCACGCACGCACGCACACACGCACGCACGCACGCACGCACGCACGCACGCACGCACGCACGCACGCACGCACGCACGCACGCACACACACACACACACACTAGGGATGGGCAATATGATTATTTTCCGGGAACTAGTTCTTTCGGTTCAGTTCACTATAACGATTCGTTTGATTGATTCGTTCGTTTTGGCATTCAGGCATTACAGAACTTTCATGGTCATAAATAAATAATACAAACTTCAGTTTAATTTCTTTGATTGTTCTTGAATTGACGTAGAATGGAGCAAAGACTCCTGGGATTGAGAAATGCGTTTATCCAATTCAGATGGAGGTCAAGTCTATTTTCGGAATTGTAGGGGGATATAGGAGAGGCGCCACGTCGAATGGTATGACCCAAGGTACGTCGGACAGAGAAAGCGCGCAAATTTGACGGTACCACCTTGTCATTTGTTTACCCAGGTGCCATGGCAACACCATTGCGACCTCTCATTGGCTGAATCTTTGAGAACGTTGTAGACTCAATCAATATAAGTCGCGGGGAGACAAAGCTCTTACGTGACCATATTTTTGTTTTATGTTAAAAAAAAAAGAATCAAAGAACCAGTTCTTCTTGTTTTTGGGTACCAGTTCTTGTCGTTCACGTTCGGGATTCGTTCGTTGTGAACGAATCGGTCGCGACCGACTCATCCCTAACACACACACACACACACACACACACACACACACACACACACACACACACACACACACACACACACACACACACACACACACACACACACACACACACACACAGTCACACACACACTCACACATACACATTTGAATAATTTGTGACTTTTTTGTCTTGCCTTTATAGTCTATCCAATAAATGTACCATTAGCTTGAGCACATGTGCTCTAAAGATAATCATGCCCGGGCCTCTGTTGATTTTCTGGTTTATTTAGGCAGAGGAGCAGGACTAGTGGAGGTTGGTAGGTGGTTCCTTGAACTAAACGTTTTCTCAGATGCACTGACTGTCCACGAAAAATGGGATGACTGGGAGAAAGTGGATTCAGGCACACTGTGAATGCTCTGCTGGGCTTAGAGTTGTTGCAGCTGGAGGTTTACCACTCCCCCCCCACACACACACTCTCCAACCATTCCCACAACCCATTTTGGCATGTTCTCTCTCTCTCTCTCTCTCTCTCTCTCTCTCTCTCTCTCTCTCTCTCTCCTTGTTTCACACTTTTCCGCCTTTTGTCCTTTCAGGATTTTTTCCTTATGCACAAGAGAGAACCGTCTGCATGAAATAACCCAGAGGGCCTTCCAATTTTGTTTTATCTTAAATCCAATCCTTCCCTTACCGTATTATATCCAGCCCACTATTTACATTGCTCTAGTCTGGATGTCTGCACTGGTTGCAATACCCTGGGTGTTGTGGGCCCAACACCCAGGTGGATACAACTAAACATGTACGCACACATATTTGTTGTACAGATGATTAACATAAGCTCAAAACATCTGTGATGAACAATTCTAGGAGCAGATGTCATGTCCGTTCAGAATATCAGATTTAACACTGGCACCATCACGGTTTTCCTTAGTCAAATGATTAGTTGTGATGTCTTAGCATTTCCCTTCCTACATAAGAAAGAAACAAGATGGTTGTCTAAGATGCCTACAATTGAGTGGAAGACGGCTGGCAGCCCTGCCGGGTAAAGAACAATAAGGATAGTGTGCGTTTTGACCACTCAGTCGTGCGCAGTTACTTGTTGATAAAATAATGGGTTGCAGCAGCAACCTCAGCCAGACAGGATGCATGGGGGATGAAAGATTTGAGTGCATGCAACATACACAGACCTTAATGTGGCTTTCACATTTCATCCTTCAAAGCCATATGGTAGAACTGTAAATATTTGGGCAATTATATAAGATAGAAAGGCTGCAGATACATTGGGTTATTCCCAAGGAACATAAGCACCGCTCTAATCATCTTTTGTATCTTTGGTTCTTTGTAAAAAAAAGGATGCGGCTAACAAATGATATCCATGAGAACACAAAAAATCGTAAAAAAAAAAACTCCTTAAAAAGATACATCGATAGCTCAAAATAGCTCAAAAAAGTGTATGGTAGGAATAACAGAAATATACAAATACATCTCAGGGTTCTCCTTAAACAATGTAACAGTGTCCCTGTGCCACCATGCTCCATCCCAGAGGAACTATGCAACATCTTAAAACAGGGCTGACACCACACTGACATTAGTTGACAACGTCATCTGTTTTTCCCCCACTTTAAATTCTGAAATGGTTCAATTGGATAGAACGCATGTGTTACTGGAAGAACCCTTCAAAAACCAAAAACGACAATGTCATGAGTAAATGCTGTGTGGAGGAAGTCGGTGGCTTTTCGAATCCACATCATGTCCGAGTCCGGCCTGGTTACAGCAAAGCTCTAATTCAAAGCAGGGTGGAGACCGGATGAGCCCTGAAGCGCCACAGCTGGGCAGTGGTGCGTAGTAGAAAGGAAGGAACCCCATCATAAGATTAGATTGAATGTCTTGTTATGTGTTTAATATGATTGGTGGTAATGAGGTAATTTTGTTGTAGAGTTGCTGGTGTGAGTGCTCTGATTGAAAGCATGACTCACTTAATCTCCTGTTAAGACACGAGGCTAAAAGAGGTGGTTTGTAAACTGTGCAAAGTTTCAAATGAATTGCACTGCAGCACTAGTGCTTTTAATTTAAGATCAGGGAAACAAAATACACACAAATCATAACTTAACTATATTACCTTATTACAAAACTGTATTTTTTGGTAAGTTTATCTTTTCAAATGAATGCACACAGATGGATTGTGCAGGACAAAGGACATTCCAATACGGTGACAAATTGGCAAAATAAAAGGGTGCAAACTAATTTGTTTGGGAGTCATCAAATGAAAACCCTAGTTGCACCAGTGCCACCAGTAAATGCAGTGCCACCATATGGGCCCTGTGAATATAGACATAGGAATACGAGTATTATAAATACAAAGTGAACGATTTCTGTAAATTTGAACATGAACTACATTTTGGTGATGTAAATTGAATGTCTATAGGAAGTGATCAGTGCATACATTGGGGAGACCAATGTGTTCGCTGACATTAACCTGGCTGGCTAAGAAGTCTGTTTGCCTGGGGGAAAAAACATGTTTGTGTGCATGGTTGACCATGCCTGGATGCTCCGGTAATGTCTACCAGACGGCAGCAACTTAAACAATTCATAGCTTGGGTGGCTGTAGTCTTTTGTGGATTCCTGGGCTTTCCTAAGGCATCACGTGTGGGAGGTGCTTTGCACGGAGGGGAGGTGGCAGCCAATGGTGTGTTCCGCTTTCTTCACCACCCTCTGGAGAGCCCGCTGGTCCGCAGCAGAGCATAC